>NC_057812.1:92706235-92964115 GCF_018294505.1 Triticum aestivum | reverse complement strand
GTGCTGGCCTCGCCCACGCCGGCCTGGCGACCTGCCAGGTCCGCCGCCCACGCCCGCATGCCCCTGGGCATGCGCCCGAACGGGGCGCGCCCGTTACCCGTCGCCCGCGCCCTGAATGGCCTCTGTGCCACTGAACGGGGGGGCCCACGCCCCCCAGAACGTTTTTAGAAAAAATGAAAAAGAAAAAGAATTAAATATATATATATATATAAATAGTTAATTAATTAATTAACTAAATTAATTAAGTTAATTAATCCTGCTTAATTAATCTAATTAACCTGTTAGTCTAACTAAACAGTAATTAGTTTAACTAAATCCTAATTAACCTAACAGAGCATGACAGGTGGGTCCCATTGGACCCACGCGTCAGTTTGACCCAGTCAACCCCTGTTGACTGCTGATGTCAGCATGACGTCATGCTGACGTCATAAATCCATTTTCCGAATTAATTAAATAATTAAATAAATTCCAGAAATTAATAAAATCTTTAGAAAATCGTATCTTTTAATCCGTAACTCGGATTAAAATATTTTCAACATGAAAGTTGCTCAGAACGACGAGACAATTCCGGATACGCAGCCCGTTCGTCCACCACACACCCCTAACATATCAAACATGCAACTTTCCCCCTTCGGTTCATCTGTCCGAAAACACGAAACACCGGGAATACTTTCCCGGATGCTTTCCCCCTTCATCGGTATCACCTACTACCGCGTTAGAACACGTCTAGCTCTGCTTGTTGTCCTGTTATGCACTTGCTTGCTATGTATTTACTGTTTCTTCCCCCCTCTTCTCTCCGGTAGACCCCGTGACGATGCTGATGCCCCTGTGGTCGACTACATCACCGACGACCCCTCTCTCTTGCCAGAGCAACCAGGCAAGCCCCCCCCCTTGATCACCAGATATCGCCTATTCTCCTCTATACTGCTTGCATTAGAGTAGTGTAGCATGTTACTGCTTTCCGTTGATCCTATTCTGATGCATAGCCTGGCATTGCTGCTACAGTCATTGATACCTTACCCGCAATCCTAAATGCTTAGTATAGTATGCTAGTTTATCATTATTGGCCCTACACTCTTGTCTGTCTGCCATGCTATACTATTGGGCTGTGATCACTTCGGGAGGTGATCACGGGCATATACTATATACTTTACACTGTTACATTACCTGTGATACTGTTCGGAGTTGGGGGCTGAAAGGACAGGTGGCTCCACCCCGGTGGAGGTGGGCCTGGGTTCCCGACGGCCCCCGACTGTTACTTGTGGCGGAGCGACAGGGCAGGTTGAGACCACCTAGGAGACAGGTGGGCCTGGTCCTGTTCGGCGTTCGCGGATACTTAACACGCTTAACGAGATCTTGGTATTTGATCTGAGTCTGGCTACGAGCTTATACGCACTAACCATTTACGTGGGAGTAGTTATGGGTATCCCGGCGTCGTGGTATCAGCCGAAGCACTTCAGACGTCAGCGACGGAGCGGCGCGCGCCGGATTGGAACGTAAGCCTGCTCTTGTATTAAGGGGGCTAGTTCTGCTTCCGGCCGCCCTCGCAACGTGCAGGTGTGCTATGGGCGATGGGCCCAGACCCCTGTGCGCTTAGGTTTAGACCGGTGTGCTGGCCTCTCTGTTTTGCCTAGGTGGGGCTGCGACCTGTTGATCTTCCGAGGCCGGGCATGACCCAGGAAAGTGTGTCCGGCCAAATGGGATCGAGCGTGTTGGGCTATGTGGTGCACCCCTGCGGGGAAGTTAATCTATTCGAATAGCCGTGATCTTCGGTAACAGGACGACTTGGAGTTGTACCTTGACCTTATGACAACTAGAACCGGATACTTAATAAAACACACCCTTCCAAGTTCCACAGACAACCCGGTGATCGCTTTTCCGCAGGGCGACGAGGAGAGGATCGCCGGGTAGGATTATGCTATGCGATGCGACTGGAGATGCGCTTGGAGATCCTACCTGGATATGCTACTTGGAGATGCTACTTGGGGGACTTCAATCTACTCTCTTCTACATGCTGCAAGACGGAGGCTGCCAGAAGCGTAGTCTTCGACAGGATTAGCTATCCCCCTCTTATTCTGGCATTCTGCAGTTCAGTCCACTGATATGGCCTCCTTACACATATACCCATGCATATATAGTGTAGCTCCTTGCTTGCGAGTACTTTGGATGAGTACTCACGGTTGCTTTTCTCCCTCTTTTCCCCCTTTCCCTTCTACCTGGTTGTCGCAACCAGATGCTGGAGCCCTGGAGCCAGACGCCACCGTCGACGATGATTCCTACTACACTGGAGGTGCCTACTACTACGTGATGCCCGCTGACGACGACCTGGAGTAGTTAGGAGGATCCCAGGCAGGAGGCCCGCGCCTCTTTCGATCTGTATCCCAGTTTGTGCTAGCCTTCTTAAGGCAAACTTGTTTAACTTATGTCTGTACTCAGATATTGTTGCTTCCGCTGACTCGTCTATGATCGAGCACTTGTATTCGAGCCCTCGAGGCCCTTGGCTTGTATTATGATGCTTGTATGACTTATTTTATTTGTAGAGTTGTGTTGTGATATCTTCCCGTGAGTCCCTGATCTTGATCGTACACATTTGCGTGCATGATTAGTGTACGATTGAATCGGGGGCGTCACAGGTATCTTATTGATTCACTTGATATATGTTATGGCATTCAACTCGCGGATTCCCGCGGTGATATTGGGGTAATCTATGCATACGGGTTGATGCACGTTTTTCTCCGACAGAAACTTCGGCATCTCTTTATAGTTCTTTGTGTGGATTGAGTATTATGAATATGAATATGCTTTGGTGTTATTCTAGTATGAACTCTAGGATAGATCGAACGGAAACAGTAGCTTTGTGTTATTTTAGTACGAACTCTTGAATAGATCGATCGAAAAGAATATCTTTGAGGTGGCTTCGCACCCTACAAAAAATTCCTACCTTTTGTTCTCTGCTAATAGGAACTCGGGAGTGATTCTTTGCTGTACTTTGAGGGATAATCATATGATCCAACTATGTTAGCATTGTTGAGAGATTGCACTAGCGAAAGTACACACCCTAGGCCTTGTTTTTAAGATTTCAACACCATTTTTGTGCGCGTTTACTATTTGCTATGTAGCAACCAGACCTCAAACAGTCTGATCTCTGTGCTCCGGTGTCATCCCTGGATCAGTAATGCTGACACCACACAGTACTCGGAGGATTTATAACAGAGTAGCAATCACACACTTATTACATATAGTGTCTCAATGGAGAACTTATTACAATAAATATGGCTTAAGGCCATCTAATAACGATAACAGCGGAAGGCTTGGAAGATAAGTGAGTCCATCAACTCCAACGGCATCACTGAGTATAGAACCACGACCTAAAAACTCCTTAATCGTTGTCTGAAAAGTCTGCAACATTAACGTTGCAGCCCAAAACGGGTCAGCACATGGAATATGCTGGCAATGTAACACATAGAGAGTAATGGAATGAAACAGCTATACTATATGCATATTTGGCTGGTGGAAAGCTCTATGGTTACAGTTTTGCGTAAAGCCAATTTTTCCCCACTGCAAAGGAATAAATTTATTTAACTATCATGGTAGTTGTTAAACATTGAGAATGGTTGACAGCATCCTCAATCCCAATTAAAGTAATCATCATTAAACAAAACCCAACAAACTTAATTTAGAGTAACATGTTGAGATTCACATGATAATCCAGGTACTAGATACTCAAGATGTCCATATCCGGGGACACGGCTAACCATAATTAGTTTATACACTCTACAGTGGTTTGCGCACTTTTCCCCACAAGACTCGATCGCCTCCGTTTGGTTTCTCGCACTACATGGTGTTTGAGAAGACGGATGACCGAGACATAGTCTTTCAGAAGCGCTAGCACCTTACGATCGGGTAGACCGTACCACCTACATCCCCTACATCTGCTAGTCTACCACTATAAGAGTTTGCATGACTTAGTCAACGATGCTAGAGCCCATAATAGCTTGTGGCTGCACACGGAAGTTTCTAGTATGAATAATCTCATGATCTCTTTGAGCCTGGGTGGCGGTCCAAAAGGAAACAGGCAAGTCCTGGATTACCCAAGTGCCTCAATCCACCCAGATGTGTGTTTAAGTTGCCACCTTAGATAAACCATTAATTAACAAACTCACATCTGTCATGGATATCACTCACCCAATCCACGTCTACTAGCATAGCATGGCATAATAAGCAAACGTAGAAGTAACTCCCGAAGGTTTGAAAATAAACAGGTAATAGGTACTACCTCATCTACTTCCCATTCCACAATTTAATTAGATCCTAATCATGCAATGTTCGAGGTTTTGATCTAATGCAATAAAACTGGGTAGTAGAAAAAGTATGATCAAAGTGTTACTTGCCTTGCTGATGATCCGCAAAACCTAGAGATTCGAAGTAATATGCGGCGCACTCCGGGTATTCTATCACAGACAAACAAACAAGCATATAATAAGTACTCATCTAATGCACAGGCAAGAGTCAAATAAGAGATCTAACCAGAAAATTCAACTTAAGAACTCCGGTTTGCAAAAATAATAAAATCGGACGAAGCAACGAAAGTCAAACGGCGAAAGAAAACAACTTCGTTCTACTAATCTGTATCTAAGGAAAATTTTACAGTAGCAAAAACTTGTTTAAGTTGGTTAAACGGATAGAGGGTTTCGAGATGAAACTCCAGGCGCTTGAATCACCTGATTCCGATAAACGAGCGAAAAGTTATACTAAAACGAAAATCGGATCAGAAATCGCGATCAGAAAAATCGCGAATTTAATCCGAGAAAAAGAACAACGACGAACATTCGCTAGAACTAACGAAAGGACGAACGCTCGCTATTTAAATAAATCAGAAAAACCGATCTATTTAAAAAACCGAATCTAAAAAAACCAGCGAAAAACCAACGGAAAAACCGAACGATTTTTTGAAAAAAAATGGCGGCACAGATTTCGAGGCGAGGCAAACCTCGGGCGGCGGGGCGGCGGCGACGACGGCGAGGCGGCGCGGCGGCGGAGCGGCGAGGCGGCGGCACGGGCGGCGAGGCGGCGCGGCGGCGGCTCGCGGCTCGGGCGACTAGGGTTTCGGGGGGCGGCGGCTGGGCCTCGGGTTGGCTCCCCCCGGCTTATAAAGCCTAGTCGGGCCGGAGTCCTGGTCGGACACGGCCCTTAGGTCGGTTCGTTTTTTTAAAAAAAATTACGCGCAGAAAAAAAATAAAAAGAAATACTAAACGGACTCCAAAAATCCCGAAACAAATTTTCTCGGGCTTCTAAAATCAAGCCGCACAAGGTCTAAATGCAATTTTGAAAAACACACATTTTTCCTAAATTCAAATAAAATAACGAAAAACTCTGAAATAAAATCTTATTTGATTTTATTATTAAATCCTCAATATTTCCTTATTTTGGGAAAGTCATTTTATTCCCTCTCTCATATTTTTGTAATAGAAATAATTGATGATAAAATAATAAAAATCAAATGATCCTATTCTCAAAATTTGAGAAAACTCAAATATGAAAATAAAGAATTTCCCAACTCTCTCCGTGGGTCCTTGAGTTGCGTAGAAATTTCTAGGATCAAACCAAAGGCAAATAAAATATGATATGCAATGATGATCTAATGTATAACATTCCAAATTGAAAATTTGGGATGTTACAAACCTACCCCCCTTAAGATGAATCTCGCCCTCGAGATTCGGGTTGGCTAGAAAATAGGTGAGGGTGATCTTTGAGCAAATCTTCTTCTCGCTCCCAGGTGGCTTCATCCTCTGTGTGGTGGCTCCACTGAACCTTGCAAAACCTGATAACCTTGCTGCGAGTGAGTCGGCTGGCAAACTCGAGAATCTTAATTGGTTTCTCCTCATAGGTCAAATTGTTGTCCAACTGAATTGTTTCCAATGGCACTGTGTCTATCAAAGGTATGTCAGCCATCTCCGCATGACACTTCTTCAATTGAGAAACGTAGAACACATCATGAACTCCTGACAATCCTTAGGGCAATTCCAACTTGTAGGCCACTTCTCCCATACGCTCCAAAACTCAGTATGGTCCTACAAATCATGGCGCTAACTTTCATTTAACCCCAAAACGATTTGTTCCCCGAAGCGGAGATACTCGAAGATAAGCTCTATCTCCAACTTCGTAAACAATCTCCTTGCATTTAGAATATGCATAACTCTTCTGTCTGGACTGGGCTACCTTGAGCCTATCGCGAATCAATTTCACCTTCCGTTCAGACTCTTTAATCAAATCAGGTACAAACAATTGGCAGTCTCCAACTTCGTCCCACGACAACGGTGTCCTGCACCTCCTTCCGTACAAAGCTTCGAAAGGGGCCATTTTTAAACTGGTTTGGTAACTGTTGTTGTAAGAGAACTCTGCATATGGCAAATTGTCGTCCCAACTAGATCCGTAATCTAGCGCACAAGCTCTCAGCATATCCTCCAAAATCTGATTGACTCTCTGTCTGTGGATGAAAAGTTGTACTGAATTCTAGCCTAGTACCCAAAGTTTCATGCAACTGCTTCCAGAACTTTGAGATAAACTGGGTTCCTCTATCTGATACGATACTCCTCGGAACTCCATGCAGACATACGATCCTGGTCATGTATATCTTTGCCAACTTAGCACTGGTGTAGGTGGTCTTTACTGGGATGAAATGAGCTACCTTTGTCAACCGATCGACTACAACCCAAATCGAATCATAGCCTGAACAAGTCCTGGGTAATCCCGTGATAAAATCCATACCTAACTTATCCCACTTCCATTCGGGTATCGGCAATGGTTGTAACAATCCTGCTGGCTTCTGATGCTCTGCCTTTACTCTCTGACACACATCACAAACTGCTACATACTCCGCAATATCCTTCTTCATTCCGGTCCACCAGAAAATATCCTTCAAATCCAAATACATCTTAGTATTTCCTGGGTGAATCGAATACGGTGAATCGTGTGCCTCTTGCAGAATCAACTTCCTGATCTTCGGGTCATTGGGCACATAAACACGGTCTTCAAACCATAGAGTATCGTGCTCATCCTCGCGAAATCCCTTAGCCTTTCCCTTTCTAAGTTTCTCCTTAATAGAATCAATCTCCTTGTCAGTCTTCTGAGCTTCTCTGATTCTATCCATCAAAGTTGACTGAATTTCCAATGCTGCGAAATAGCCTCTCGGAACTATTTCCAAACATAACTCTCGAAGATTTTCGGCTAACTCCCTTGGAATTTCTCCCGTCGTTAATGTATTGACATGGCTCTTACGGCTTAATGCGTCAGCTACTACATTAGCCTTTCCGGGATGGTAATGCAATCTCATATCATAATCCTTGATGAGCTCCAACCATCTCCTTTGTTTGAGGTTTAACTCCTTCTGTGTGAAAATGTATTTCAAACTCTTATGATCCGTGTACACCTCACAATGGTTTCCAATGAGGAAATGTCTCCATGTTTTCAATGCATGCACTACGGCTGCTAACTCCAAATCATGTGTAGCATAATTCAACTCATGAGGTTTCAGTTGTCTTGAGGCATACGAAACAACTCTCCCTTCCTGCATAAGCACTGCTCCAAGTCCTCGACGTGAAGCGTCGCAGTACACGTCATAATCCTTGGTCTGGTCTGGCAAGATCAACACGGGTGAAGTAACCAAGCATTTCTTCAACTCCTGGAAACTAGCCTCACATTCTTCCGTCCATATGAACTTGGTATCTTTCTTCAACAACTCCGTCATAGGCTTCGCAATCTTTGAGAAATTCTCAATAAATCTCCGATAGTATCCTGCGAGTCCAAGAAAACTCCGGATCTCTCCAACAGTTGTTGGTGCTTCCCAATTTGTCACAGTGTCAATCTTTGTGGGGTCAACTGCTATTCCTTCTCCGGATATAACGTGTCCGAGGAATCCTACTTCCTTCAACAAAAACTCACATTTGCTGAACTTGGCATACAACTGATGTTCTCTGAGCTTACCAAGTACCAAACGCTAATGCTCTTTATGATCCTCATCGTACTTTGAGTAAACCAAGATATCATCAATGAACACTACGACGAACTTATCCAAAAACTCCATAAACACTTTGTTCATCATGTTCATAAAATATGCCGGTGCGTTAGTCAAACCAAATGACATAACGGTATACTCGTACAGCCCATACCTGGTGGTAAAAGCGGTCTTAGGAATATCCTGTTCCCGAATCTTCGACTGGTGGTATCCTGATCGCAGATCGATCTTGGAAAATACCTTAGCTCCTTGCAATCGATCAAACAGATCATTGATCATCGGTAGTGGGTATTTGTTCTTGATCGTTACTTCATTCAATCCCCGATAATCGACAACCATCCTTAATGATCCATCCTTCTTCTCCACTAGAAGTACTGGCGATCCCCAAGGTGAAGAACTTGGGAGAATATAACCTTTATCCAGTAATTAATCTGCTTCTTAATTTCCACCAAATCCTTTGCAGGCATTCTGTATGGTCTCTTTGATATTGGCCCTGTGCCTGGCAACAACTCAATCAAAAACTCAATGTCTCTATTTGGTGGCATGCCTGGCAACTCCTCTGGAAATACATCAGGGAATTCCTTTACCACTGGTACTTCCTCCTGCACAACTCCTATTAAGCAATTTACTTGAGTCCTCTTTGGCACATGTCAGGATACATATTTGATCCTTCTCCCTTCTGGGGTGGTAAGTAAGATTGACTTACTAGCGCATTCAATATTCCCTTCATACTTTGATGACCAATCCATGCCTAATATCACATCCAATCCTTGGGATTCCAATACTATTAGGTCTGAGGGAAAAACATAGTTACCAATCCTTAATGGTAACCGATCACACCATCGACTGGCCATATATTCTGCTCCAGGCGAGGTTACTAACATGGGTGACCTAAGGGCTTGGGTTGGCAGTTTATACTTATCCACAAATCTCCTTGATATGTATGAATGCGATGCACCAGTATCGAAAAAACGAGTGCAGTAAATGACTTAACCAAAAACTTACTGATTACTGCATCCGGCTGCTCTTCAACCTCCTCCATGTTAACGTGGTTCACCTGTCCCCTGTTGAAAGGGTTCGGCTTCTTCCCAGAGCTTCCATTGCCATTCTGGCCTTCAGCACATTCATTGGCATAGTGTCGGGTCTTCTTGCATTTAAAACAAGTGACTTGGCTCAGGTCTTTCTTGGCTGGGGTTGATGGGTTGGTGCGGTTCTAGCCATTGCTTCCTCCATTCCCATTACCATTCTTGGTGCCGTTGTGATTGTGCGAGCTACCTCCTCCATGGGTATGCTGAAAATGTCCTCCCGGTCTAGGGGTAAAACGTGGCTTCTGCTGAGCTCCTGAGTTGTACTTTTCTTGTCCATACTTCCTCTTGTGGTTCTCAATTTGTTGTTGCTTGCCTTCAATCATAAGAGCACGGTCTACCAACTCCTGGTAGTTGTTGAAGGTTGCTACCATCAATTGCATGCTCAACTCATCATTCAGTCCTTCTAGAAACTTCTCTTGCTTAGCTGCATCCGTAGCAATGTCATCTGGGGCATAACCTGCTAATTTACTGAAGTCCTCCACATACTAGCCAACTGTCCGTCCTCCTTGGCGCAAGTTGCGAAACTCACGCTTCTTCATGGCCATAGCTCCTGCTGAAACATGGGTAGTGCGAAAAGCCTGCTGAAACTGGTCCCATGTGACAGTGTCGACAGGGAAAGTGGCTGTGAAATTCTCCTACCATGATGTTGCGGGTCCTTCAAGTTGATGTGCGGCAAACTTCGCCTTCTCCGCATCTATGCATCCTGTTGTGGTCAACTCTCCAGCTGTCTTGCGGAGCCAATCATCTGCTACTATCGGCTCGATGCTACTGGAAAACACCGGCGGGTTCAGCCTAAGGAAGCAGGCAAAGTGATCAACAGGTGGTGGTGGTGGTGGTGGTGGTGGGTTGTTGTTGTTGTTCCCCTGGTTCTGATTCAAGACTAGCAACTGCATCAATGTGTTCTGCTGCTGGATCAACTGGGTGAGCTCCGGTGGAAAGGTAAATCCGGGGTCACGTCTCGGAGGCATCTAAGGGTTTAGAAAAGATGAGATGTAAGAATAGAGGGGGTCTAAAGAGAAAACACTACCCATATGCACATGAGGCAAAAGCAAACAATTCACTTCATTCAATCAAACAAGGGCATACAATCGATCTAACTATCGCAAAAGTGCTCGGACTACTATATTTACATGGTGGACTACTACTACTAATGAGGTGGTCTACTAG
Organism: Triticum aestivum; assembly: GCF_018294505.1. Classification (NCBI taxonomy): domain Eukaryota; kingdom Viridiplantae; phylum Streptophyta; class Magnoliopsida; order Poales; family Poaceae; genus Triticum; species Triticum aestivum. Next base: position 92,953,846 of record NC_057812.1, on the reverse strand, counting down.
AAATATTCTTCGGTTGCAGACTCCATGATATCTGCTCTGGCTTCATCAACATAGTCATCCTCACTATCATCTGGGTCTGAGTTGGTGTCGTCAATGATGATGTAGTCTTCCGGGCGAATCTCATTGGGTTCTTCGTCTTCATCTACTGGTGTAGGGCCTCCCATAAATATCCCGATCTTCATTGTTATGTCGGCATTCTTGTCCACTAATACTTCAATTTCCTCTTCATAATCTTCACGTGTAGCCTTGAGTTCTTCCTCCAGTTCCTTGATTCTTGTCCTTGCCTTCTTCAGGTCTATCATGTCGGCACACATCTGGTTCTCCTGTCGTCGAATGTGATGGTTTAACTCCTGGATAAAAGCTGCAATTGATCTATCCTTTCTGGTGCTGATCATCTCCCGGTGCTCATCTCGACGCCCAAAAATCTGGTAGATAGTATCCTTGAGATCGTTGCGGTAGACTTCTCCAATGCGTCCCATGGCGATGTGAGCTGCCATGCTCTTTCCTAGACTCCAAGTTGGTGCATCAAAAGAAAACTCTACGGGCTCAGTGACTGGCATGAACATCCTTCCTAGAACTTGAACTTGAATCATCAAGCGCTCTTCTTTAGTTAAAGTGGTGTTGTAGGTTCCGGTGAAGCTTGGTACTCCTATGTTCAGGTATCTAGTGACTTCCTTCAAGTGACGTCCAAAGGGCATATCTTCATCCGGTTGCGTGAACTTGTTCCTTGCATCCGCCATCCTAAAAGAGTAGAAAAGATGAGGAGTCAGAAGAGAAGAGGGTGAATAGTGATCTAGGTCTTTAGCCTAGTGGTCATGTCCTACAGTCAGCGCGTGCTCTGATACCATCTTTGTAGCGACCAGACCTCAAACAGTCTGATCTCTGTGCTCCGGTGTCATCCCTGGATCAGTAATGCTGACACCACACAGTACTCGGAGGATTTATAACAGAGTAGCAATCACACACTTATTACATAGAGTGCCTCAATGGAGAACTTATTACAATAAATATGGCTAAAGGCCATCTAATAACGATAACAGCGGAAGGCTTGGAAGATAAGTGAGTCCATCAACTCCAACAGCATCACTGAGTATAGAACCACAACCTAAAAACTCCTTAATCGTCGTCTGAAAAGTCTGCAACATTAACGTTGCAGCCCGAAATGGGTCAGCACATGGAATATACTGGCAATGTAACACATAGAGAGTAATGGAATGAAACAGCTATACTATATGCATATTTGGCTGGTGGAAAGCTCTATGGTTACAGTTTTGCGTAAAGCCAATTTTTCCCTACTGCAAAGGAATAAATTTATTTAACTATCATGGTAGTTGTTAAACATTGAGAATGGTTGACAACATCCTCAATCCCAATTAAAGTAATCATCATTAAACAAAACCCAACAAACTTAATTTAGAGTAACATGTTGAGATTCACATGATAATCCAGGTACTAGATACTCAAGATGTCCATAACTGGGGACACGACTAACCATGATTAGTTTATACACTCTGCAGAGGTTTGCGCACTTTTCCCCACAAGACTCGATCGCCTGTGTTTGTTTTCTCGCACTACATGGTGTTTGACAAGACGGATGACCGAGACATAGTCTTTCAGAAGCGCTAGCACCTTACGATTGGGTAGACCATACCACCTACATCCCCTACATCTGCTAGTCTACCACTGTAAGAGTTCGCACGACTTAGTCAACTATGCTAGAGCCCATAATATCTTGTGGCTGCACATGGAAGTTTCTAGTATGAATAATCTCATGATCCCTTTGAGCCTGGGTGGCGGTCCAAAAGAAAACAGGCAAGTCCTGGATTACCCAGGTGTCTCAATCCACCCAGATGTGTGTTTAAGATGCCACCTTAGATAAACCATTAATTAACAAACTCACATCTGTCATGGATATCACTCACCCAATCCATGTCTACTAGCATAGCATGGCATAATAAGCAAACATAGAAGGAACTCCCAAAGGTTTGAAAATAAACAGGTAATAGGTACTACCTCATCTACTTCCCATCCCACAATTTAATTAGATCCTAATCATGCAATGTTCGAGGTTTTGGTCTAATGCAATAAAACTGGGTAGTAGAAAAAGTATGATCAAAGTGTTACTTGCCTTGCTGATGATCCGCGAAACCTAGAGATTCGAAGTAACAGGCGGCGCACTCCCGGTATTCTATCGCAGACAAACAAACAAGCATACAATAAGTACTCATCTAATGCATAGGTAAGAGTCAAATAAGAGATCTAACCAGAAAATTCAACTTAAGAACTCCGGTTTGCAAAAAGAATCAAATCGAATGAAGCAACGAAAGTCAAACGGCGAAAGAAAACAACTTCGTTCTACTAAACTGGATCTAAGGCAAATTTTACAGTAGCAAAAACTTGTTTAATTTGGTTAAACGGATAGAGGGTTTCGAGACGAAACTCCATGCGCTTGAATCGCCTGATTCCGATAAATGGGCGAAAAGTTATACTAAAACGAAAATCGGATCAGAAATCGCGATCAGAAAAATCGCGGATTTAATCCGAGAAAAAGAAAAACGATGAACGTTTGCTAGAACGAACGAACGGACGAATGCTCGCTATTTAAATAAATCGGAAAAACCGATCTATTTAAAAAACTGAAACCAAAAGAAACCGACGAAAAACCGACGGAAAAACCGAATGATTTTTCGAAAAAAAACGGCGGCACGGATTTCGAGGTGAGGCGAAACTCGGGCAGAGGGTCGGCGGTGGCGAGGCGGCGCGGGCGGCGAGGCGGCGCGGCAGCGCGGGCGGCGAGGCGGCGCGGCGGCGGTTGGCGGCGAGGGCAGCTAGGGTTTCGGGGGGCGGCGGCTGGGCCTCGGGTTGGCTCCCCCCCGGCTTATCAAGCCTAGTCCGGCTGGAGTCCTGGTCGGACACGGCACGTAGGTCGGTTCGTTTTAAAAAAAAAAAATTACGCGCAGAAGAGAAATAAAAAGAAATACTAAAAAGACTCCAAAAATCCCGAAATAAATTTTCCTGGGCTTCTAAAATCAAGCCGCACAAGGTGAACATTTATTTAGGGCCTAAATGCAATTTTGAAAAACGCACATTTTTCCTAAATTCAAATAAAATAATGAAAAACTCTGAAATAAAATCTTATTTTATTTTATTATTAAATCCTCAATATTTCCTTATTTTTGGAAAGTCATTTTATTCCCTCTCTCATATTTTTGTAATAGAAATAATTGATGATAAAATAATAAAAATCAAATGATCCTATTCTCAAAATTTGAGAAAACTCAAATATGAAAATAAAGAATTTCCCAACTCTCTCCGTGGGTCCTTGAGTTGCGTAGAAATTTCTAGGATCAAACCAAAGGCAAATAAAATATGATATGCAATGATGATCTAATGTATAACATTCCAAATTGAAAATTTGGGATGTTACATGCTACCTTGCTGTTTTTATTTATTCAGATTATAGAAATATATTTCTACCATCCGTATTACACTTTTATCACCTTCTCTTTGCCGAACTAGTGCACCTATACAATTTTCCATTGTATTGGGTGTGTTGGGGACACAAGGGATTTCTTGTATTTGGTTGCAGGGTCATTTGAAAGAGACCATCTTCATCCTACACCTCTCACGGATTGATAAACCTTAGGTCATTGACTTCAGGGAAATTGCTAATGTCCTATAAAACTCTTCGCTTGGAGGCCCAACACGTGTCTACAAGAATAAAGTTGCGTAGGAGACATTAGAGGGCACCCCCTTTCTCCCACAAACATCGGCAAGAGCCCGGGATTTTTGTGCACATGGAGGCTCTGCTCATTCCCAATAGCGGGTCGACTCAACCTTGATGTTGCTAGCGTTGTTAGAGCGTATACAGTTGGACACCTTAAACCCCTCACAAACGTTCCAGTAGACGGCCCAATCAATGATTGGTCAAGAAAATGCGACCCAGTCAGGTGCCTCAAATAGTACTCAAATGCCCGGGCTAGCCGGCACCTCTCATATCCAACCCAAATCTAAGGCATTTATGGGGCGGCCCGGGCGCAAACTGGCATGTCTGCCATGTCAGACTAGCGTTGGGGTCCCACTGGAAAACACCCGGGAACCCGACGAGGCGGGCGTATCCTCCAATGGAGTGTGAACGTCGCATGGCGCTGCTTCGGCTTGCCGCTTGGTGGCCAAAGTATGACTTTTTAAGTTGGGTGGAGCTGGAGGAGCAGCCAATTCCATCGAGGTGGCAGATCTGAAGGAGGAGGTCGATGCGGAGCAGCGAGAGGAGGAGTTGGCGCTAGCTACGGATTTGTCATGGAGGATGCCATGGCGGAGTTCACGGTAGCCCTAGTGACAAAGATGACGGAGCAACAGTCCATCCTGGAGTCCATCCAAGACAAGGCCTATATGAGGCCAACCTGCGGTTCATCCGGCAAGAACGGGCGGTGGCCAACGCGCTTTTCACTGAACTAGACACGGACACGGAGGAGCCGGAGTTGAGGCTGTCGCCCATGTATCCCGAGCCAGGCACGAAGATCGTGGACATCTCCGACAAGGATTAGGGTAGTGCAGGTTATTTGATCTACAGAGTATGTTGGTTTCTCTCTTTTGCATGCTGTGTGTAGATTTATGGTTTCAAGTATATCCGATCATTGCCCGTGTACGCGTCTCAGTGCATCCACGAGCGTTTGAGAGCCCGAATTTACTGTCTGTGGGTGTAGATGCTCTAACTAGTACTTATGCTCCTGACCATGATGGCAAGGAAAACATAAAATGCACTGCCCTCCAGTTTGAACTACACCTTGACACCGAGGAGCTGCCCATGGCATTGTTGGGACCCCGATACTAAGGCACGCAGATCTACCATGTAACACATCATATCACTTTGGGGCCTCACGCACGGGAATCCACGGCTGCCACCTTACCTTGGCCGAGACTGTTTGCGCCTTTTGTCTCACGTATATGCCTATGTCGCTAGAACCATATGATAGAGAGCCCAGATTGACATGATTAGTTATAGACCAAGGTGGCATAGTCATACAGGGACAGACATAGGTAAACCAGCAATGCACGTGTTGGCTAGCAGCAAGTGTATCAAGCCATATCAAAGCTACAAGGGCTATTTTAAACACCGTGTGACATTTTCCCGTTGGGACAGACATAGGAACAAACAAAGATACATATCGGCTAACCCATGTGTTCTGGAGCAGTAGCAAACTACTAAGGTTCGGTGGAAGCACTAGGAGGCATCTCCCTGTAGGAAAGGCTACCAAAGGTACACAACTAGGTGTAGAACCCCACACTTAGCAATACATATTACACTGCGCATAACATGCAAGTATGTGTTGTACAACATGGCATCACAACATAACTCTACAACTCAAGTATAGATAAGTCTCGAAAGAGCCATGCATAACATGATATTACAAACATGAGTCTCATGACCCAACATACAAAGTCATACAAGCAACGGAAGCATAAACATGTCCTAGTACACACAACTACAAAAGAAAAAGGCTGAGAAGCCTGACTATCTACAAGACCCTCCATAGGAACCAAACCTCTGTCGATGATTCCCAAGCTACTCGGTTAATGTTGAACTCCACATGGAACTACTAGTGAGACTGAAGTCTCCTCTTCAAAACATAAATTGAGCAACCGTGAGTGCAAAGGTACTCAAGAAGACTTATAGAGAACTATCTACATATGCATCAGCATCAATAAGTGGGTTGTAGAGTTTAACTGCAGAAAGCAAGTATTTATCCTTGGCTAACCTGTACTACGACTACCGGTAATTTCTTTGAGGTGAGATGGTGCACACGTGTCCACTAGTCACCACAACAATACACCACTATGGATTCTCTCTCGTCTCCCTACAAGAAGGCCATCCATAGCACTCACACTCATTTTGTGTATTTTATTGTACCCATTTAAAGTTATCTATGATCCATATAAGTCTCCAAATAGTCCATATCCGATGACGTGACTACTCGAATAGTTTTATAACCCTGCAGGGGTGTACTTCTTCACACACGCTCTCACCACTTACCACCGTATACATGTCATGTATCTCGGCAACCTTCAACCTTAAGCCTGGCGAGGGTGTCCACCACAACCTGACTAGCCACGCAAGACTCAAGTCCAAGTTTATCGCCTATTTGAGGTTGTATCCGCAAGGGAAGTCCGGGAGAAGTTTCTATCACGATCCCCAAATGATGTGTGCAGGGTTGCCAAGTCCACCATCCAGGTGCCACTTGGTACGCCAGGCCATTGTGCCTAGTCTGGCCCAAGCCCACCCTGTCGGGTGCCACTTGGTAGACCAATAGCACGACCTACAAACACTAGAAACTAGTTACAACTCCGAGACAACGATCAAGGATATTAACAAGCTGAGAGGGGCCGAGTTACCGGAACCCAATGTATGGTAGGAGCTAGTCTTGGATAACATAAACAAAACTTAGTTCTTAAGGATGGTCTCAATGAGTTAACCCACCATGTACTCCTACATGGCCTCTCATCACTACCTTCAACAAATCGTGCCACACACTTAGCTCTCAAAGTCAGAACATGATCAAAACATTCAAATTCAATCCCCGATGAATCATACCCGAGACAACTCTAAGAAATAGCAGCCATGGCATGGATGAAGTCACAACATGGCCCAATTGACTCCTAATCATGCTAGGAAGGTTTATCTATTTACTATGACAATGACAGGTCATGCCGAGAAATGGGTTCAATGACTACAACATGTAACGGTTGAATCATTATTGTCCTAATGCAGTAAAAAAAGAGCCAATGCGAGCGAGTAGGTTTGCATCGAAGTGATCATGGGGGCTTTGCTTTCCTATAAGACTAGCAGGGTAGCTCTGTTCCTCAGATAGGTACTCGGTGTCACTCGCAGGAGAAGAACCTATCGAGAAGGACGGTACTGGAGAGGAAATCAATACACATCCAATGGGAAATATGATGCATGATCATGGCATGAGGATATGATGCGGTTTGAGGTAATGCATCTAACATTCCACTTAGATGAAGTACGTTTGAGCCAAAGGTTCAATTGCAAACTCCAACACAAGCATTTTAAATGCCACTGTTGTGTTTTCACTTATACAGTAGGTATGAGTTGTTTGTCATGCATGAAAATGGTACAGATGGATAGATTGAATCTTTCTGCTAATTTTTCATAAATCATCTCATTCTGAGCTATAGTTGAATTTCTATGAATTTTCGGAGGTTTAGCAAATTTTCTTAAATAATTAATTATTTATATTTATTTGAAATTCAAAAATATATTATGATGTCAGCACTATATGAGCACTATGTCAGCAGGTCAAGCAGTTAGCAAAGTCAAACCTGAACAGTGGGTATGATACGTCTTCAACGTATCTATAATTTTAGATTGTTACATGCTATTATATTATCAACCTTGGATGTTTTATATGCTATTTTATATTATTTTTGGGACTAACCTATTAACCTAGAGCCTAGTGCCAGTTTCTCTTTTTCCTTGTTTTTGAGTATCGCAGAAAAGGAAAACTAAACAGAGTCCAATTGACCTGAAATTTCACGGAAATCATTTTTGGACCAGAAGAAGCCCACGGGGTACCGGAGATGGGCCAGAAGAGTCCCAAGGCCACCACGAGGGTGGGGGCGCGCCCCCCTACCTCGTGGCCGCCTCGGGGACCCTTGACTTGTTCCCGACTCCAACACCTCTTATATATACCCAAACTTCCAGAACATAACCTAGATCGGGAGTTCTGCCACCGCAAGCCTCTGTAGCCACCGAAAACCAATCTAGACCCGTTCCAGCACCCTGCCGGAGGGGGGGGGGAATCCCTCTCCGGTGGCCATCTTCATCATCCTGGTGCTCTCCATGAGGAGGAGGGAGTAGTTCACCCTCGTGGCTGAGGGTATGTACCAGTAGCTATGTGTTTGATCTCTCTCTCTCTCTCTCGTGTTCTTGATTCGGCACGATCTTGATGTATCGCGAGCTTTGCTATTATAGTTTGATCTTATGATGTTTCTCCCCCTCAACTCTCTTGTGATGAATTGAGTTTTCCCTTTGAAGTTATCTTATCGGATTGAGTCTTTAAGGATTTGACAACACTTGATGTATGTCTTGCATGTGCTTATCTGTGGTGACAATGGGATATCATGTGATCCACTTGATGTATGTTTTGGTGATCAACTTGTGAGTTACGTGACCTCATGAACTTATTCATAGGGGTTGGCACACGTTTTCGTCTTGACCCTGCGGTAAAAACTTCGGGGTACCCTTTGAAGTTCTTTGTGTTGGTTGAATAGATGAATCTGAGATTGTGTGATGCATATCGTATAATCATACCCACAGATACTTGAGGTGACATTGGAGTATCTAGGTGACATTAGGGTTTTGGTTGATTTGTGTCTTAAGGTGTTATTCTAGTACGAACTCTATGATAGATTGAACGGAAAGAATAGCTTCGTGTTATTTTACTGCGAACTCTTGAATAGATCGATCAGAAAGAATAACTTTGAGGTGTTCGTACCCTACAATAATCTCTTTGTTTGTTCTCCGCTATTAGTGACTCTGGAGTGACTCTTTGTTGCATCTTGAGGGATAGTTATATGATCCAGTTATGTTATTATTGTTGAGAGAACTTGCACTAGTGAAAGTATGAACCCTAGGCCTTGTTTCAACGCTTTGCAATACCATTTGTGCTCACTTTCATCATTAGTTACCTTGCTGTTTTTATATTTTCAGATTACAAAAACCTTTACCTACCATTCATGTTGCACTTTTATCACCATCTCTTCGCCGAACTAGTGCACCTATACAATTTACCATTGTATTGGGTGTGTTGGGGACACAAGAGACTCTTTTTTATTTGGTTGTAGGGTTGTTTGAGAGAGACCATCTTCATCCTACGCCTCCCACGGATTGATAAACCTTAGGTCATCCACTTGAGGGAATGCTGCTGTCCTACCACTACAAGAAATATGTCAACTTGTGACCACCACTATTGGTCACTGAATGGTCACAAATTTCCATTTGTGACCTTTTTGTGACCAAGAACATAAGGTCAAAAGCTGGCCGTCATAAACTGACTATAGCGACCTTTCTTCTGGAATGGTCGAAGACGTTTATGACCAAAATATGTCTACTGTGGCGTTTTGGTCACTAGCAACCTCCCCAGGCCACGTAGGCATCCAGCGTGGCAATCTGACGTGGCACAAGAATCAGCCCGGTCCAATTCGGTGTTTTACATGGGCCTAGCCCAACAATTTGGCCTTTTTAATATATTTTTTCTTGTTAATTTTCGCTAGCTACATGGGCTTGGGCCATTAATTCAACCTTTTTTTCTAAGATGCAGCCTTTTACAGTCTACTGGTTCTTTATTTTCGTCCTTTTTTTGCCACTGGTCCCACCAATCAGATTGGTCCCACTTGTCATGCCTATCACAAAATTGATCCCATGCATAAAAAATTTCAAAATCTGTCAAACAACCATTATAACTTATCAGGTTTCCATTTGACGGGTATTCAAATCACATACACAATAATTATTTCAAACAATCCAAATAGCAAATGAAATTCGTCCAAAACAACACGGCATTAGTCTATTACAAATGTTACAGTATACTACAGCCCGGATAAGCCTACTACTGCCTACATTTACAACACATAATATGCTAGTCTTTGTTGATATGCTTCACAGCTTCGAACTTGGATTCGCACTTCACCTGTGCAAAAAATAAGAATGAACATATATGTGACGCCCGGATAATTAAGCTACAGTGATTCCCCGCTAATGATGCCACGTCACCACGGTCACTGTTGATAATCTCGCGTTAGTTTAAAACTAATTCAAATTCAAATTGAATTAAAAGCAAACATCAAAAGTTTTCAAACTTTAAAACTAAAATGTTCAAGTTGTAGAAAATAAATCATAAATAATATTGATGCAGAAACCACATTTTTGGTTAAGTGTTTAGATGCACTAAGGTAATTAAAGCAGCAGCAATACATTTAATTAATACCTTTTTCAAATAATAAAATATTAAACCATTTTATTTAGCTGTCCAAATTAATGTGGCAGTGTTGTATTCCTAAATACTAATTTAGGTGTTGAAATTAAATTTTACAAAAACTAAATTAAATTAATTATTAAGAAAAACAGAAAAGAAAATTATGAAAAGGTAAAAGGAAAGCAAACAAAAAAAAGGAACCAGCAGCCCCCGGCCCAACTGGGCCATGTCCCAGCCAGGCCGGCCCACCCCAGCGCCCTACTAGGCCACCCCGACCCCCTGGTCAAACCCTAACCCCATCCCACTCCCCACTCGCCCCCACGTCTCTCTCTCTCTCGTCCCCCTCCCGATCCGATCTGGATCGGGGCGACGACCCCGACGACCGCGCCCCGTTCGCTGCCGCTCGAGGGCCTCCTCAACTCGCCGGACCGCTCCGCCGTCGCCGGAGTCCTTCCCTGCCATCCTGCATCCCCTGCGCCACACCGGACCTCCTCGTCCTCCTCCCCGAGTCGCTCCCCGCGCACCGCTGCCAAGTCCCTACTTCCCGCCGTGAGCAGCCGCCTTTTCCCCTCCTCCTTCTCCTCTGTGTCGCCTCGCGCGCACGCACACCGCCTCGCCGGTCACCGCCCCTTCCCCATGCTCGTCAAGAAGCCTCCGCGCACGGGCCTGCCCCTGTTGGTCGTGTCCGCGCCCGGTGCGTGGCCGCGCCCTGCGCCTCGCCTGCGGGCACGCCCGCGGCCTCCTTCCCGTGCGCGCTCACCGTGGTCGCGTCCCTGTTGGTCGCCGTCGACCCCGCACCGCCCCGCCTCACCAGGACTATGCACGGCCACGCCCTTGCTCGCCTCGTCGCCGACGGTCGTGCGCCCCGGAGCTCTGCTCCGCCCCTGAACACCACCTCCACCGTCGCAGTTCGCGCACCCCGCCCTCGGTTGTTGCCGCTGCGGCCTGGGGGCCTCGCCGTGCCGCCCCCGCGCGCTGGTCGCCGCTCAGGCTTCGGCCACGCCCGCGACCCCCCCTGGTGCTGCGTCCCCGCCCGGTGCCGCGCCGGATCTGGCCGCCCCTGGGTGTGCGCCCGTTCGGGCTGGGCGCCAGCGCCCGCACGCCCGCGCGCCCGTTATGCCCCCTGGGTCACTGACCGGGTGGCCCCACGGCCCAAAACGTTTTATTTAAAAAAAGGAATTAGGAATTTTAAAAAAAACATAGATAAATAATAAAAATAATTAAATACATAATAATAATTAAATTAATTAATTAATTAAGGAATTAATTAAGTTAATTAATCATAATTAGATTAACCTAATTAACTAATTAGTTTAATTAAACAGTAGTTAGATTAGTTAAACAGTGATTAGCCTAAACAGTCTATGACCAGTGGGTCCCACACGTCAGATTGACCAGTCAACACCCCTGTTGACTGCTGACGCCATGCTGACGTCATGCTGACGACAGCAAACACTATTCTGGATAATGTTAATTTAAATAATTAATTAAAATCAGAAAATGATTTAAATCTTTAGAAAATCATATCTTTTAATCGGTAACTCGGATGCAAATATTTTCAACATGAAAGTTGCTCAGAACGACAAGACGAATCCGGTTTCGCGGTCCGTTCGTCCGCCACACACCCCTAACCTATCGAACCCGCAACTTTCCCCCTCCGGCTCCTCTGGCCGAAAACACGAAACACCGGGAATACTTTCCCGGGGGTTTTCCCCCCTTCACCGGTATCACCTACTACCGCGTTAGGGCACACCGAACACCGCGTATTGCCTTGATATAGTTTGTGGTGCTTTGTTTGCTATGTATTCATTATTTCTTCCCCCTCTTCTCTCCGGTAGACTACGAGATCGACGCTGCTGCTGACCAGTTCGACTACGGAGTTGACGACCCCTCTCTCTTGCCAGAGCAACCAGGCAAGCCCCCCCTTTGATCACCAGATATCGCCTACTCTTCTCTATACTGCTTGCATTAGAGTAGTGTAGCATGTTACTGCTTTCCGTTAATCCTATTCTGATGCATAGCCTGTCATTGCTGCTACAGTCATTGATACCTTACCCGCAATCCTAAATGCTTAGTATAGGATGCTAGTGTTCCATCAGTGGCCCTACACTCTTGTCCGTCTGCCATGCTATACTACTGGGCTGTGATCACTTCGGGAGGTGATCACGGGCATATACTATATACTTTACACTGTTACATTACCTGTGATACTGTTCGGAGTTGGGGGCTGAAAGGACAGGTGGCTCCACCCCGGTAGAGGTGGGCCTGGGTTCCCGACGGCCCCCGACTGTTACTTGTGGCGGAGCGACAGGGCAGGTTGAGACCACCTAGGAGACAGGTGGGCCTGGTCCTGTTCGGCGTTCGCGGATACTTAACACGCTTAACGAGATCTTGGTATTTGATCTGAGTCTGGCTACGAGCCTATACGCACTAACCATCTACGTGGGAGTAGTTATGGGTATCCCGGCGTCGTGGTATCAGCCGAAGCACTTCAGACGTCAGCGACGGAGCGGCGCGCGCCGGATTGGAACGTAAGCCTGCTCTTGTATTAAGGGGGCTAGTTCTGCTTCCGGCCGCCCTCGCAACGTGCAGGTGTGCTATGGGCGATGGGCCCAGACCCCTGTGCGCTTAGGTTTAGACCGGCGTGCTGGCCTCTCTGTTTTGCCTAGGTGGGGCTGCGACGTGTTGATCTTCCGAGGCCGGGCATGACCCAGGAAAGTGTGTCCGGCCAAATGGGATCGAGCGTGTTGGGTTATGTGGTGCACCCCTGCAGGGAAGTTAATCTATTCGAATAGCCGTGATCTTCGGTAACAGGACGACTTGGAGTTGTACCTTGACCTTATGACAACTAGAACCGGATACTTAATAAAACACACCCTTCCAAGTTCCACAGACAACCCGGTGATCGCTTTTCCGCAGGGCGACGAGGAGAGGATCGCCGGGTAGGATTATGCTATGCGATGCGACTGGAGATGCGCTTGGAGATGCTACCTGGATATGCTACTTGGAGATGCTACTTGGAGGACTTCAATCTACTCTCTTCTACATGCTGCAAGACGGAGGCTGCCAGAAGCGTAGTCTTCGACAGGATTAGCTATCCCCCTCTTATTCTGGCATTCTGCAGTTCAGTCCACTGATATGGCCTCTTTACACATATACCCATGCATATGTAGTGTAGCTCCTTGCTTGCGAGTACTTTGGATGAGTACTCACGGTTGCTTTCTCCCCCCTTTTTCCCCTTTCCTTCCTTCCTGGTTGTCGCAACCAGATGCTGGAGCCCTGGAGCCAGACGCCACCGTCGACGACGACTACTACACTGGAGGTGCCTACTACTACGTGCAGCCCGTTGACGACGACCAAGAGTAGTTAGGAGGATCCCAGGCAGGAGGCCTGCGCCTCTTTCGATCTGTATCCCAGTTTGTGCTAGCCATCTTATGGCAACTTGTTTAACTTATGTCTGTACTCAGATATTGTTGCTTCCGCTGACTCGTCTATGATCGAGCACTTGTATTCGAGCCCTCGCGGCCCCTGGCTTGTATTATGATGCTTGTATGACTTATTTATGTTTTAGAGTTGTGTTGTGATATCTTCCCGTGAGTCCCTGATCTTGATCGTACACATTTGCGTGCATGATTAGTGTACGATTGAATCGGGGGCGTCACAAGTTGGTATCAGAGCCGACTGCCTGTAGGAATCCCCCTTCTCAACTCCTTGGCCGAAGTCGAGTCTAGTCGTTGAAAAACTTTTACTAACATGGCTGTGTGGCCCATGGGCCCACGTCGCCATCGGGTGGTAGTAGGATCTTTTATTCCTCGACCTATACTCTGGGACTCTTATTTCTCTTCTATTCGGGTTAAATGATTTTTGCTAAATCTAACATTAGGATCTCGTTATCACTTTCACCCGGAGAGCCCCTTATTAATGATGATCGTCTGCGGCACGTGAAGACCCTGAAGATACTCGCCGTTGTTAACCCGAGAACTTATGTTCATCGCATTTGCAATTCCCCTTCCACCGTCAACCCTTATGGATAACTACTTGCAGTTGTTATTCTTACATTCATCCCCAGTTGGTCTTGTTATTACCAGATACCTCGAAACACTCGTCGTTGTCTCGATAATCCTTTGAGCTTATCGCCTTGCTGTTCCTTGTCACCTGAATACCCCTATGGATAATTCTCGCACTTATCGAGTATCCGCTCATCCCCCAGTTGTTCATGTGTTTCACAATGGTCTTCGAAATACTATTTGATCCTCCAAAAATCCTTAATAGCTTATTGCTCTGCAATACTTGTCTGCTTGCATTATGGATGCTTTCCATATGTCTGGCAATATTCGTTAGTATCCTTAGGCATCGTCATTTTGATCCTATTGATTCAGCATGTGTGCGAATGCACACAATCATCTATCAACCCTTCTAAATTATCCTTCCGGCTCAGACATCATTTTTGAACATGAGCTGGTTCTCGACCAAACTATTTGTCGTCAATTGTGCCTCTGGTATATCCAACTTATCCATCCTTGATCAGAGCGACTGCTTCTGATCCTTTGTTTTGGAAATTGAAATTCCTTTATTATCTAAGCATCGAATCATTCCGATGTTCTATAATATGATGCCCGTGCATTCTTCTTCCTCTGGTTGAGTACCGGTGCTCACCTCAGATCCCTTGAGGACCATCGGTTCCTTTGTTGGATTTTATCCGACAGTGTCCTTCATATTGAATAACCTTGAGAGCCTTTCCATGGGTATATAATGCCTTGGTAAATTGTATCATCTGCTTTTGAACAATGCTCTACCTCCGAGCTTGAGTTATTTACCCTTGAAGTTGATGGTATACGTGCCTAAGATGCCCCGATGGGTTGAACGGATACCTTCCTTAATTTGTGTGAACCCAAGAGTTTTCATGGGTCATAACGTTCCGGTATTCTGCAAGTTAAACTTTCAAACTCTAAACATTCTTAACTTAGAGTAGTAAATGAGAAGTTGTGTATTGGAGAAGTGGGAGTCGACCTTGAACCTTGCGTTCATGCCCATGGACACGATGCTAATCTTATCATGGGTGCTCCTCTTAAACTCTCTTTGGTATAAGTTCTTATATCTGGGATTCGGCCTTTTGCAATCGTGGTTCCGGCCATGTTCTCCTTTTTAATACCGTTTCTTGGACAAGTTGAAGTACTTGTCTTCTGCAGATCATTGCACCTGTCCAACCTTTACTTTGCTCTACTGTTGAGTATTAAGCTCTGGTATCTCAAGAATATCATGGAACTGCATAACTTATTATGGGTTCTTCATCAACTATTAATTCTCACTGATTCCAATTTTCTCGGGTTCTGGGTTGTCGTCAATCGAGAACACCGATTCCACATTTCGGTTCGATAACCCTAAGTAATTTTCGTTGCTTATGAGTTTAATATTCCTTCCCATCATTCCTAGCCTGTTTGGCTATATCTTTATCGTGATGATTTTAACTGTGCTACCCGGCCCTTCTTCTCGGAGCACAATTTTCGACGATGAACTAACCTTACGTCGATCCTCATCGTCATATCATTTCGCCTTAAACAACAAGCTTGAGTTCGAGTTCGTGTCGTAACTGTGGTTCCAATAACCTCTTGCTTCATCATTCCTTTGACTTGATGTCGTCGCTGATTGATTACATCTTCATGAATTCTCTTGACAAATGTGTCATGATCAACATCAACATTTTGATGCTCTTCGAAGATATCTATTGAATTCTTCATGGGAAATACCATCCTTGTCCCTTGGTAAATTGTGTTGTCATCGACTATTTCCTTGCCTTCTTACCAACACAAACTTGTTTGTGTTGTGGCTGTACCTTGAGTTCCTGGCTACCCAGCTTGTCTTATGTCCTACCTTGAAGTAATACCATCTTATATATCAAGAATGTTGTGGGAATATCACCACCTCTTAATAATTCTTGCTACAAGTTATACATCCCGCCATCTACATTCATCTCTTGGTCCTCGTGTTGTTTCTAACCGGAAAACCGACAAATGAACTATGATGCGTGAATTCAAAACTTCTAGCAGCCCTATTGCTTTGAAGTTAATGGTCGATATTTCATTCTTAGACCATTGGTTATCGAATCACCATTCTAACATTGATCGTGCTACCCAGCCCATATTTCGGGCGCACCTTTCAACCAATGTTAATTGTGTATGTTTTCCTCGAGCATACATCATTATATCATTTGATCTGACAAATGTTATCTCCTTGTTCACATAGTTGTGGAAGTCCACCTTTTTGGAAATCTCGAGGATTGTCGCTGACTCCATCATCTACCCCGTCAACCTCTCTTTGGTTTAAATGATGAACTCTTGTGTCGATACTCATTCCCATAGTGCATTTCCCGAGAATCTTACAAGGTCATCTCGTCAATTTATTTTGCACCTTTTTCAGGCCATCCTGAGTCTGAGGTATCCTAACACCGATCGGATCTGAATCTCGATCAGATATGATGGTTGGAACATTTTTCCCAAGAGTTATAACATTGGTCCTTATATATCGGTAAGGTGATGTCATGCCTAGCACACCTGGTCGGAGGACCTAGTGTTAAAGTTTCCTTTCCAGCAAGGTTTTCCATTCTTCCATAAGGAAATTGTAATGCTTATTCTATAAGTTGTTCCTGGTGAATCCTTTGTATATCCAAGTCCGACCTTTGCTTGAAGACCATGTCAATGCTATCTCGAAGCATGTCTGTGATACTCCGATTTTCAACAAGAACATTTAAAGCAAATGCTAAATTTTCCTTATCAATTATCCAAACACCTTTGTATGGGTAGTGTCATGAAATTTCTCTCCCCTTACCTAAAGGGTTTTCTACATGATATCCTGCCACGGATACCATGCTCTGCTTATCCTTGGGAAGGATATATCCCTGAATTATGTGACTAAGACACATTTTTCCTTTCCATCGCCTGATTAATCTGATAATCATATGTCCTTTCCATTGTTTGGTTTAACCTTTCTTGAGGTCTATATGATCTAAGCAGTAATATTCTTCTGCTTATGTAAACACCTTGGTGTACGACCGTGTCAGTAAGACCCTGTTACTATTGTTGATGACATTTCGGTAGCCACCGATGGACGAGAACCTTGCCTATTGGCCCGCCTCGTTCAACGAGCAGGAAAATGGTTCTCTTCGTCCCTCGCCCTTGGTACCGATGTTGTTGCCGACATAACCGACAGACTATCCTCTGGCATGCCTTGCTTACATGATCGTGCAAGATGTCACTGTCCTTCCTACTTTTAATCCACATGGTGGGCCCATAACCCACAGTTCCACAGGATCGAAACCTGACTCTCCTGTACCCCCCTGTACCCAAGGTTGTTCCTCGCGCGTGGCCTCGTATGTAATTCATGAGCCACCTTCAATCTGGTATCAGACAAATACTTATTCTCGTGGCTTCGAACCCCTTTCACGCCACATATCAGACATCGAACGATTGCCTGCCCGCTCGAAACTTCCCAGGATACCTCCTTACTCTGCTCTTGATATTTTCTTAAGTTTCAATTCGAGAGTTACTTCCGCCACCCTCCCCGATGTTATCGACCAGATAGTCAAACCTGCAGAGGTCCATTCTCTCGGAATACCCACCCTTTATCCTTTCGTAAGTACGATGGAACCCCGAAGAAAGGACGACAAACTTCATCATGATGACCTGAAGGAGAGGACTGAAGACATCAATGTAATGGGTCGACCTCTTCGAGAAGAGCTACTATGATCGAGAAGAATCGTTAGAATTTCGTAACCAGACCCCTTCCCCCTTATAACCGATCCTAAATCTCGGGACGAGATTTCTTGTAGTGGAGGAGAATTGTGACGCCCGGATAATTAAGCTACAGTGATTCCCCGCTAATGATGCCACGTCACCACGGTTACTGTTGATAATCTCGTGTTAGTTCAAAATTAATTCAAATTCAAATTGAATTAAAAGCAAACATCAAAAGTTTTCAAACTTTAAAACTAAAATGTTCAAGTTGTAGAAAATAAATCATAAATAATATTGATGCAGAAACCACATTTTTGGTTAAGTGTTTAGATGCACTAAGGTAATTAAAGCAGCAGCAAAACATTTAATTAATACCTTTTTCAAATAATAAAATATTAAACCATTTTATTTAGCTGTCCAAATTAATGTGGCAGTGTTGTATTCCTAAATACTAATTTAGGTGTTGAAATTAAATTTTACAAAAACTAAATTAAATTAATTATTAAGAAAAACAGAAAAGAAAATTATGAAAAGGTAAAAGGAAAGCAAACAAAAAAAAGGAACCAGCAGCCCCCGGCCCAACTGGGCCATGTCCCAGCCAGGCCGGCCCACCCCAGCGCCCTACTAGGCCACCCCGACCCCCTGGTCAAACCCTAACCCCATCCCACTCCCCACTCGCCCCCACGTCTCTCTCTCTCTCGTCCCCCTCCCGATCCGATCTGGATTGGGGCGACGACCCCGACGACCGCGCCCCGTTCGCTGCCGCTCGAGGGCCTCCTCAACTCGCCGGACCGCTCCGCCGTCGCCGGAGTCCTTCCCCGCCATCCTGCATCCCCTGCGCCACGCCGGACCTCCTCATCCTCCTCCCCGAGTCGCTCCCCGCGCACCGCTGCCAAGTCCCTACTTCCCGCCGTGAGCAGCCGCCTTTTCCCCTCCTCCTTCTCCTCTGTGTCGCCTCGCGCGCACGCACACCGCCTCGCCGGTCACCGCCCCTTCCCCATGCTCGTCAAGAAGCCTCCGCGCACGGGCCTGCCCCTGTTGGTCGTGTCCGCGCCCGGTGCGTGGCCGCGCCCTGCGCCTCGCCTGCGGGCACGCCCGCGGCCTCCTTCCCGTGCGCGCTCACCGTGGTCACGTCCCTGTTGGTCGCCGTCGACCCCGCACCGCCCCGCCTCACCAGGACTATGCACGGCCACGCCCTTGCTCGCCTCGTCGCCGACGGTCGTGCGCCCCGGAGCTCTGCTCCGCCCCTGAACACCACCTCCGCCATCGCAGTTCGCGCACCCCGCCCTCGGTTGTTGCCGCTGCGGCCTGGGGGCCTCGCCGTGCCGCCCCCGCGCGCTGGTCGCCGCTCAGGCTTCGGCCACGCCCGCGACCCCCCTGGTGTTGCGTCCCCGCCCGGTGCCGTGCCGGATCTGGCCGCCCCTGGGTGTGCGCCCGTTCGGGCTGGGCGCCAGCGCCCGCACGCCCGCGCGCCCGTTATGCCCCCTGGGTCACTGACCGGGTGGCCCCACGGCCCAAAACGTTTTATTTAAAAAAAGGAATTAGGAATTTAAAAAAAACATAGATAAATAATAAAAATAATTAAATAAATAATAATAATTAAATTAATTAATTAATTAAGGAATTAATTAAGTTAATTAATCATAATTAGATTAACCTAATTAACTAATTAGTTTAATTAAACAGTAGTTAGATTAGTTAAACAGTGATTAGCCTAAACAGTCTATGACCAGTGGGTCCCACACATCAGATTGACCAGTCAACACCCCTGTTGACTGCTGACGCCATGCTGACGTCATGCTGACGACAGCAAACACTATTCTGGATAATGTTAATTTAAATAATTAATTAAAATCAGAAAATGATTTAAATCTTTAGAAAATCATATCTTTTAATCCGTAACTCGGATGAAAATATTTTCAACATGAAAGTTGCTCAGAACGACGAGACGAATCCGGATACGCGGTCCGTTCGTCCGCCACACACCCCTAACCTATCGAACCCGCAACTTTCCCCCTTCGGCTCCTCTGCGCGAAAACACGAAACACCGGGAATACTTTCCCGGGGTTTTTCCCCCCTTCACCGGTATCACCTACTACCGCGTTAGGGCACACCGAACACCGCGTATTGCCTTGATATAGTTTGTGGTGCTTTGTTTGCTCTGTATTCATTATTTCTTCCCCCTCTTCTCTCCGGTAGACTACGAGACCGACGCTGCTGCTGACCAGTTCAACTACGGAGTTGACGACCCCTCTCTCTTGCCAGAGCAACCAGGCAAGCCCCCCCTTTGATCACCAGATATCGCCTACTCTTCTCTATACTGCTTGCATTAGAGTAGTGTAGCATGTTACTGCTTTCCATTAATCCTATTCTGATGCATAGCCTGTCATTGCTGCTACAGTCATTGATACCTTACCCGCAATCCTAAATGCTTAGTATAGGATGCTAGTGTTCCATCAGTGGCCCTACACTCTTGTCCGTCTGCCATGCTATACTACTGGGCTGTGATCACTTCGGGAGGTGATCACGGGCATATACTATATACTTTACACTGTTACATTACGTGTGATACTGTTCAGAGTTGGGGGCTGAAAGGACAGGTGGCTCCACCCCGGTAGAGGTGGGCCTGGGTTCCCGACGGCCCCCGACTGTTACTTGTGGCGGAGCGACAGGGCAGGTTGAGACCACCTAGGAGACAGGTGGGCCTGGTCCTGTTCGGTGTTCGCGGATACTGAACACGCTTAACGAGATCTTGGTATTTGATCTGAGTCTGGCTACGAGCCTATACGCACTAACCATCTACGTGGGAGTAGTTATGGGTATCCCGGCGTCGTGGTATCAGCCGAAGCACTTCAGACGTCAGCGACGGAGCGGCGCGCGCCGGATTGGAACGTAAGCCTGCTCTTGTATTAAGGGGGCTAGTTCTGCTTCCGGCCGCCCTCGCAACGTGCAGGTGTGCTATGGGCGATGGGCCCAGACCCCTGTGCGCTTAGGTTTAGACCGGCGTGCTGGCCTCTCTGTTTTGCCTAGGTGGGGCTGCGACGTGTTGATCTTCCGAGGCCGGGCATGACTCAAGAAAGTGTGTCCGGCCAAATGGGATCGAGCGTGTTGGGCTATGTGGTGCACCCCTGCAGGGAAGTTAATCTATTCGAATAGCCGTGATCTTCGGTAACAGGACGACTTGGAGTTGTACCTTGACCTTATGACAACTAGAACCGGATACTTAATAAAACACACCCTTCCAAGTTCCACAGACAACCCGGTGATCGCTTTTCCGCAGGGCGACGAGGAGAGGATCGCCGGGTAGGATTATGCTATGCGATGCGACTGGAGATGCGCTTGGAGATGCTACCTGGATATGCTACTTGGAGATGCTACTTGGAGGACTTCAATCTACTCTCTTCTACATGCTGCAAGACGGAGGCTGCCAGAAGCGTAGTCTTCGACAGGATTAGCTATCCCCCTCTTATTCTGGCATTCTGCAGTTCAGTCCACTGATATGGCCTCTTTACACATATACCCATGCATATGTAGTGTAGCTCCTTGCTTGCGAGTACTTTGGATGAGTACTCACGGTTGCTTTCTCCCCCCTTTTTCCCCTTTCCTTCCTTCCTGGTTGTCGCAACCAGATGCTGGAGCCCTGGAGCCAGACGCCACCGTCGACGACGACTACTACACTGGAGGTGCCTACTACTACGTGCAGCCCGTTGACGACGACCAAGAGTAGTTAGGAGGATCCCAGGCAGGAGGCCTGCGCCTCTTTCGATCTGTATCCCAGTTTGTGCTAGCCATCTTATGGCAACTTGTTTAACTTATGTCTATACTCAGATATTGTTGCTTCCGCTGACTCGTCTATGATCGAGCACTTGTATTCGAGCCCTCGCGGCCCCTGGCTTGTATTATGATGCTTGTATGACTTATTTATGTTTTAGAGTTGTGTTGTGATATCTTCCCGTGAGTCCCTGATCTTGATCGTACACATTTGCGTGCATGATTAGTGTACGATTGAATCGGGGGCGTCACAATATAAGAATAAGAATGTGTACAGAACATCAAACAGTAGCCAATGAGGGATCCAATAACTTATAAGCAAGAATTGACAGCAAATGAGATGTACATAAATAGTATGACTAACACTAACCAGTATGCATTCATGGAGTGCCTAAAATGTTCTCACTAGCTAGGATTTTTTTTAGTATACAATATACTGACATGTGCAACTCTCTAAATTGATCATAGAAATGAAAACTGTAGGTGCGCTGTAGGCCAGATCATCATATTTGAGCATTAATATTTCTGTATTACTACACAACAACTACAACACTAGGAGTACATAGCAACTAGTAGCAGAACTAGAAGAAATAACCAAATTGAGTCTACACCAATATCATCAGGAACATGAGTATAACAAGCATCTTGCCTTACTGGGATACAGTGACACAGCAAAATTACTAGGATACAATAACACATACATATTGTTGATTTAACACGTTCAGAAACAATCTAGTGTGTATATTGTATTCTGCAAGGCTTGATTTAACACAATGAGGAACATTATTGATTTAAAACATGTCCCAAGAATGTACTACTCCTGCAAATATCAGAAGAGCATAAGCACACACTACATCTACTCCCCATACAATCACTTGCCAAACTCACAAGAGCATAAGCAAAAGACCAATGCATATTACCCAAGTTTCTTCAGTACTCGAGCATCACAAGGAAAAAGAGCAGTGCATCACTAGTGACTAAGTACAAACTAGTCAGATCTAGATGATATCAAACCGAATCAAATCAGCCACATCAAAGAAAGGAGAAAGTGATACAGCTAAAGAAAAAGATGGATGGAGGCAAGATAGAGAAGCAGCAGCCAACCTCATACTGCTCGGTCCACAGGCTGGTCCCGGTGGCCTGTTGGTAGCGGTCGAAGATCCCCATGATGCTGCGAGTAGCACATGAAGAAGAAGAACAAAACGAAGCCGCCTTATAGAGGTAATCAAGCAAGCAAACAGAAGCAACAGTGTAGTACAGAATGTATCACTATACAAGGGGCATAATTTTTGTACTAGTTAAAATTGAACATGGTTTATACTTCTCACATAAATCTTTACTCTTGTAAATTCAAAGCTATGTTTGATCCCAGATGACATGAGCTGATGATTATAATGTATGACACCCTACTGAAGCAACAAACAACTCCTGACTTATTACTACAAAGAAAATAGTTCTTCCCAAGCCTCCATTTTAACAATGTATGAGTCCTGACATACGCGACCACATTTAGTACATAATGTGTGTTTTTTTTGCCTCAAGCATCTACCAAGTAAAATTACTACCCACAAGCAGCCTTCAAGTTCAGTCTTAGACAAGCCAAAGATTACAATATAAGTGCCAGACCCAATTGTAGCGAGCCATACCGCGTAATACGCCTTCTTGATCTCACCCTGGCCGGCGTCCTTCTTCACGCCGAGCATGTCGTAGTAGTCCCTCACCACCATGGGCCTGGTCCCTGCACGCAGCCACAGACCTCAGGGCAAGCTCACCAAACTGGGAACAAATGAGAACCACAAGGATTAAGGTACACATCGCATTTTCCTAGTCTGCAGTCACTAAATAAATGAAAGGAGTATGATGGAAATACAGTAAAATAGTCCAGTTAACTTGTCGATTAAGAGACTAATGAAACTGGTCACTCTAAGCATACTAGAGCTTCAAACCTCAAGCTAAACAGAGTAATACTAGTGCATACAAAACCTCAAGCTAAACAAAATGTGTAGTACCTAGGAAGTAATCATCATATTTTCACAAAAACAACATGCAATGCAGACATATATACCCATACAAGAAGATCACTGCCTGCAATTTTATTTAGATGACATACACTGCAAAAATCTTAAGAGAAAATAACTGCACCGAGCAATTTACTTCATGATTAAGCAAGCAAGTCGACATGGCATCAAATCGAACACAAGCATAAAAGATCTATCAATCTGCATTATCAGTAGAGCTACACTACAGCAAGGCATTTCAGCATTATTTAACCCTTCAAATATTTTGTCAGAGTACATGCCACGAGTCTACACTCTATAGTAAACACAGCTATAGCACAAATCTGGGGTACCAACCGTTCAAAAGGACAACAAAACCGCATCTAAACAGCAGGGTTCCAGAAATCACAATACAAAATTGTGCATCTCACAGCTGACTCACACATATTTAATCTCAATAAAACTGGACTAACTACCCAATAATCAACCTCTTTAGCTCCAGTATTTTTAACCTAACCAATTTAGCTCCAATAACTAACAAGAGGTACAATCTTGGCTCAATTTAGCTCCATATTTTCTCCAATGGGACAGGCACAATTTGTAGAGTGTGCTCAAACAAGAGGTAGTTATTTGTCTCATCAGCTACAATCTTGGCCACCTGATATACCAAGAACTAACGGTTGGTACTGCAACTCTCTCGGACGAGTACTAACTAGAAAGAGCACCAGGGGGACGGGGAGGGTTGGATGGAAATCTCACCAGGATGAGGTCGAAGATGAACCAGGAGGTGCCGAAGAGGAACACAGACAGGGACAGCAGGAATGGCATGAACTCTAGCCCTCTTCGACCAACCTCTGCACAAGCACAACCACACGCATGGCTCATGACTCAGTAGTCAGCGCGTACACCAAACTGTTGACTGTGGATTTCAGACATGTGTGCGTGCGTACCATGAAGACGGCGATCCGTGAAGCTGATCGAGACGTCGACGCAGGGCACAGCGATGGCGCCAAGCCGCGATGCCGCCTCCAAGGACGACGAGGGAGAGGACCAGGACCCCCGCTCGCAGTCGGTGGTGGCGACCATGTCCACGACGGCCTCCGTCTCGGGCCGCGGGATGAGCACGCCGTCCCGGACAGTGACCACCAGGTCCTTCCAGTGCTTGTTCCCAAGCGGCACGCTGGACGGGGAAGGGGCGGAGGCGTCGGCGAGGACCCAGCGGAGACGGCGGTGGAGGTGCGGCACCGAGGGTGGGACGAGCGCGGCCGCCCTGTGGCGGAGGGCGCCAACTGAGGCCTCCGGGACAGGCGGAGGAAGAGCGGCGGACGTCCTCCGGGAGGCGACGAGGAGTGGGTGGTGGTGCGCGGGCGCGGGCGGCGGGGTCGGATCTGAATCGGGAGGGATGGGATCGGCGGGGTGGCGGTGGCGATGTGGGAGACGAGGGGAGGTATGGGGGAGAGGGAGCGCTAGGGTTCGTGGGGTGAGAGGGTGAGGGAGTTTTCTCTTTTCTTTTTTGAGACAAAGATGGGGAGGGGGTGAGGGAGAAAGGGCTGCCGTCGGATCCGAGAGCATCCGACGGCGTTTGAGCACGATCCGCGTGACATGTCCATGGACCAATCAGAACCCAGTAGACATTATGACCTTCTAAATTGGTCGTAGTCGACTAAAAATAAGGTGTTGAGCCATATTTTTTCAAAAAAAGGTGTTGAATCATATAAACAATTTTATGATATGAGAAATTCAAAAAGAAAGATTTTCATTGTGTCACCAAATGTGACATAGTTTTTATGAAAACTAACAAACTTGGAATTGGAATAAGACAAATATCTTTTAAAAATTGTTATGAGAAATGAGTTTTTAGGGGGGGGGGCAATCATTTTCTATTTTCGGAGTGCAAAAAATGTTTATAGCACCACTCCATTTTCCAAAACTATAAGACAACATTTTATGTACAGTTGACCAAATCTTTAGATGTAAAATGCTTTCGATCCACCTCTCATCAAAAAGACAAATTGTGTTTCAAAAAAGCATGTACCTCGACATTCTTTTGTTTTTCTTCTACTTTTTCACATGAAAAATTCAAAGAAATGATCTTATATTGAGCACAATGGTGCATCTTGGAATGGCAAACAATGTTACCTAAGAATGTTTTCATTTTCTTTGCACGGAAAATTTATTTTTCATTTTTCGAGTGCCCGAAAAGAAGCTTTTTTGTGAAGGACCTGCCAAATATTTGTTGCAAAATTGGACCAAATCATTTTCTAAAATACTAGGCCATATTTAATGCACAATTGACCAAATGGTTGGGTGTAAAAAGTTTTGATCCACCTCTCATGAAAAAGACAAATGTTCGCCGATTCAGCTCGAAGCGGGTCAAATTTGAACTATAGCTGCCTTGTAGTTTGCTCTTTATTTTTTTCAAAAATAATTTCTAGGTATATAAGTATCTATTTAATCAGAGAAACATCAAAAGCTTTCCAAGATTCAAGCACTAGCTAGGAACGGTCATTCCCGCCGGTTTGACCGCATTTTGAAACGGGCATAAAAATTTCAAAAAAAAAATAAAAAAATTCTGAAACCTTCGATTGTGTCATTATATGTGGCCAAGTTCCCAGGAAAAATAATAAACTTGTAATACAACAATTATTTTAAAAAAGTGTTCTCTGAAACGAGGTATCACGTGTGGAGATCAACGGCTTTCAAGCCAAATGATCAATCTTATGGCCACATTCATGGCGTAGTTTGTTCAAATGATCTCATATTGTGCACAATGGTGCATCTTGGAATTCCAAAAAATGTTGCCTAAGGGAATTCTCATTTTCTTTGGACGAAAAAACCATTTTCCATTTTTTGAGTGCCCAAAATGAGGTTTTTTTGTGAAGAACCTACCATATATTTGTTGCAAAATTGGACCAAATCAATTTTCTAAAATACTAGGACATATTTAATGCACAATTGACCAAATGGGTGGGTGTAAAAAGTTTTGATCCACCTCTCGTGAAAAAGACAAATTCCCGCCGATTCAGCTCGAAGCGGGTCAAATTTGAACTGTAGCGGGTCAAATTTGTAAAAATGGACCAAATCGATTTTATAAAATACTAGGACATGTTTAATGCACAATTGACACAATGGTTGGGTGTAAAAAGCCTTGATTCACCTCTGGTGAAAAAGACAAATTTCCGCTGATTCAGTTGGAATCGGGTCAAATTTGAACTGTAGCTGCCTCGTAGTTTGCTCTTTATTTTTTCCGAAAATCATTTCTAGGTACATAAGTATCTATTTAATCATAGAAACACCAAAAAAATTCGAAGATTCAACCACTAGCTAGGAACGGTCAAGCCCGCCGTTTTGACCGCATTTTGAAACGGGCATAAAAAATTCAAAAAAAATCAAAAAATTGGAAAAACCTTCGCATTGCGTCATTATATGTGACCAAGTTACCAGGAAAAATAATAAACTTGTAATACGGCAATTATTTTAAAAAAGTGTTCTCGGAAACAAGCTATCTAGTGTGAAGATTCATGGCTTTCAAGCCAAATGATCAATCTTATGGCCACATTCATGGCATAGTTTGTTCAAATGATCTCATATTGTGCACAATGGTGCATCTTGGAATTCTAAACAATGTTGCCTAAGGGAGTTTTCATTTTCTTTGCACGGAAAATACATTTTCCATTTTCCGAGTGCCCGAAATGAGTTTTTTTGTGAAGGACCTACCATATATTTGTTGCAAAATTGGACCAAATTGATTTTCTAAAATACTAGGACATATTTAATGCACAATTGATAAAATGGTTGGGTGTAAAAAGTTTTGATCCTCCTCTCGTGAAAAAGAAAAATTTCCGTCGATTCAATAGGAAGCGGATCAAATTTGAACTGCAGCTGCCTCATAGTTTGCTATTTATTTTTTCCAAAAATCATTTCTAGTTACATAAGTACCTATTTAATCAGAGAAACACCAAAAAAATCCCAAGATTCTACCACTAGCTAGGAACGGTCATTCTCGCCGTTTTGACCGCATTTTGAAACGGGCATAAAAAATTCAAAAAAATCAAAAAAATTGGGAAACCTTCGCATTGTGTCATTACTTGTGGCCAAGTTCCCAGGAAAAATTACAAACTTGTAATATGGCAATTATTTTAAAAAAGTGTTCTCAGAAACGAGCTATCACGTGTGGAGATCAATGGCTTTCAAAGCCAAATGATCAATCTTATGGCCACATTCATGGCATAGTTTGTTCAAATAATCTCATATTGTGCACAAGGGTGCATATTGGAATGGCAAACAATGTTGCCTAAGGAAGTTTTCATTTTCGTTGGACGAAAAAACCATTTTCCATTTTTCGAGTGCCCGAAAGGAGGTTTTTTTGTGAAGGAACTACCAAATAATTGTTGCAAAATTGGACCAAATCATTTTTATAAAATACTAGGCCATATTTAATGCACAATTGACAAAATGGTTGGGTGTAAAAAAATTTGATCCACCTCTCGTGAAAAAGACAAATTTCCGCCGATTCAGCTGGAAGCGGGTCAAATTTGAACTGCAGCTGCCTCATAGTTTGCTATTTATTTTTCCAAAAATCATTTCTAGTTACATAAGGACCTATTTAATCATAAATACATGGTTTGGTGGCGATACGTCGAGGTTTGGGCGGTGGCCGAGGGCCCCAACTCTAGAGCGCGTAAACTCGCATGCCCGTCGCATGGTCACCGCGTGACCGTAATGTTGCCATGTGTTTTGGGCGGCCTAGGCATGTCTAGTGGGTTGGGCACTCCCCAGGTTGGTGCTAGGAAGAAAATTACAACATAAGATTCTCACGAGGAGACCGATCGATGCTCAAACATGAATTAGGAGCCAAGTGTTTGATTAGCGGTACGGGAAATGCACATGGCCAATGGGCGTGAGTTTTGGCTGAGGATGATCATCTACTAAGGAGAATGTCTTCACAAATTTTTAGCTCAAAAAGAGGATCCTAGGTGGTACTTGCTTTGCAAAGTACCACGCTAGACAAAAATATGAATGTTGAAGCTGGGATCAAAATAATGAATGGAGTGAGCTGAAATTTTGTGGAGGATGGTTATTTGGGCATAGGAAAGCATTGTAGAAAATTGATACCATTTGGACATGCCAAAGTAGTACTTCCTTCACAATGCTCTTCTATGGACAAAAACTTGGGAAAACTAGTGAGAGAGATTGGATGAATGAAATGAACTCAAAATTGGTGTAGGCAAGTTACTTAGGTATGGTCATGCGCTGGTAAATTTTTAGATCATTTGGGTAAGCCTAGCTAGTACTTACTTCACAAAGCATCTCTCGAGGTAGAAACTTTGGAAATTTCCCGAGAAAGATTTACTAGGAAAATTGAGCTTAATATTATAATGTGGCAATGATTTGGGTATGGAAGAGTGCCCGAAAAGTTTGAGGGTAATAGGAGGGGTCTATATAACACTTGCTTTGCAACGTGCCAATTTGGCCATAAAATATAAATTGAACCTGGGCTCACATAGATGATTTGACTGAGCTGCCATTTGGAGGAGGGTGATAATTTGGGCATATGAAGGAACTGTATAAATTTCATGTCATTTAGAGATATAAAAAAGGTACTTCCTTCACAATGCTTCTAGGTGGACAAAAACTTTGGAAATTTGCCGAGGAAGATTTGCTAGGCAAATGGAGCTGAATTTTGTCATGCGGTAATGATTTGGATAGGAAAGAGTGCCCAAAAAATCCGAGGGTAATCAAGAATATATAAATAGCACTTCCTTCATAAAGTGTTGTTGTGAAAAGAATAGGAAAATGAATATTGTTGAATTAGTTTTGAACTAGGCAAGGAAGGATTTTTACATATTTGATGAAGATATGCCCCAAAGAATTTATGAGATTTTTTTGGGAATTTTGGGAATGATAGAAATATAGGTTGCTTCACAACCTAGGGCAAAAACTGCCACATGGACATGACACATAGGCAAAACTGATGAGATGGCGCCTAGTCATCACAACCCACCACAATCTACAAGGCTATGACCATCTATATTGGTCATTAACAACTAGAAATAAGGCAGCGGACTAGCACTGTTTGCTTTGTGACCATTTCGTGTAAGGAATTTACGACCTTTCTGACCAAAATGGTCGCAATGGTTTAGGGTTTGGAGCCCCCTGAATAGCTTTTGACCAATTGGTCTAAAATGGTCATAAATTTATGACCAATTCTTTGAGGGTCACTGACAGAAGGTCATAAGTTGACATATTTCTTGTAGTGTACAAACCTCTGCACTTGGAGGCCCAACAACGTCTACAAGAAGAAGGATGTGTAGTAGACATCAAGCTCTTTTCTGGCACCGTTGCCGGGGAGGTTAGCGCTTGAAGGTATATCTTTAGATCTTGCAATCGAATCTTTTAGTTTCTTGTTTTATCACTAGTTTAGTCTATAAAAGAAAACTACAAAAAAATGGAATTAAGGTTGCCTCATATGCTTCATCTTTTTAATGTCTTTTGTGAAAATAAGGATTCCGATAATTGTGCTAAAGTGTTAGAAGAAGAATGCATTAAAATGTTTGGCACTAAATCTTTGAATGATGAGCATGATTAGAATGTTGTTAGTACGAATCCTTAAATATCCATGATTCTAATAATATGCAAAGCCGCAAGCTTGGGGATGCTATGTTTGATGAAGATGATATGTTTTGTCCCCCAAGTTTTGATGAGCAAATTTATTATGACGAAAGCATGCCTCCCATTTATGATGATTATATTGCTGAAAGTGGGTTTGGAAGAGTGTCAAATTTAGTAAGTAATGATCCCACTATTTTGGAGGGTGTTGAATCTTATAATATTTATGAAAGTGGATTTGGAGAGGTCATGACTTTATTTAGTGATGAATCCACTATTTCGGAAGAGGTTTCAATTGATTATGAGAATAAAGTTGCTATTTATGATGATTATTGTGATGATATGTATTCTATAAAGAATAATGATAACCATGGAACTTGTCATCATGATTTTATTTTTCAATTGGATTATGCCTCACATGATAGTTATTTTGTTGAGTTTGCTCCCACTACTATTCATGAGAAGAAATTTGCTTGTGTGGAGAGTAATAAAAATTATATACTTATGCATCATGAAAAGAATGCTTTATGTGATAGTTATATTTTTAAATTCATTCATGATGCTACTGAAAATTATTATGAGGGAGGAATATATGCTTGTAGGAATTGCAATAATATCAAGTTTCCTCTCTATGTGCTTAAAGTTTTAAAGTTATGCTTGTTTTGCCTTCCTATGCTAGTTGATTATTGTTCCTATAAGTTGTTTAATCACAAAATCCCTATGCATAGGAAGAGGGTTATACTTAAATGTGCTAGTCATATTCTTCATGATGTTCTCTTTATGTTTCAATTCTTATCTTTTATGTGAGCATCATTGAAATCATCATGCCTAGCTAGGGGCGTTAAACGATAGCGCTTGTTGGGTGGCAACCCAACTTTATTTTTGTTCTTTGCTTTTTGCTCCTGTTTAGTAATAAATAATTCATCTAGCCTCTGTTTATATGTGGTTTTATGTTTTAATTAGTGTTTGTGCCAAGTAGAACCTTTGGGAAGACTTGGGTGAAGTCTTTTCGATCTTGCTGTAAAAAACAGAAACTTTTGCGCTCACGATATTAGCGGCCATTTTTTACTGGAGAGTGAGTTTAGGCTAATTATTTTTTTCAGATGATTAATAGACAAATTCCTTAGTTCCACCAATTTATTTAAGAATTTTTGGAGTGACAGAAGTATTCGAAACCTATAGATTACTACAGACTGTTCTGTTTTTGACAGATTCTGTTTTCTATGTGTTGTTTGCTTATTTTGATGAGTCTATGAGTAGTATTGGAGGGTATGAACCATAGAGAAGTTGGAATACAGTAGATATTACACCAATATGAATTTATAATGAGTTCACAACAGTACCTAAGTGGTGATTTATATTCTTATACTAACGGAGCTTACGAGTTTTCTGTTAAGTTTTGTGTTGTGAAGTTTTCAAGTTTTGGGTAAAGATTCGATGGTCTATGGAATAAGGACTGGAAATAGCCTAATCTTGGAGATTCCCAAGTAACCCCAAGGTAATATTCAAGGACAACCAAGATCCTAAGCTTGGAATGCCCCGGATGGCATCCCCTCTTTCGTCTTCGTTCATCGGTAACTTTACTTGGAGCTATATTTTTATTCACCACATGATATGTGTTTTGCTTGGAGCGTCATTTTAGTTCACTTTGTTTTTCTTGCTGTTTGAATAATATACCAAGATCTGAAATTCTTAAATGTTATAGAGTCTTCACATAGTTGCATAATTATTCGACTACTCATTGATCTTTCACTTATATCTGTCGGAGTAGTTTGTCATTTGCTCTAGTGCTTCACTTATATCCTTTTAGAGCACGGCGGTGGTTTTATTTTGAAGAAATAGATGAATTCTGATGCTTCAATTATATTATTTTGAGAGTATGCAGAACAGCATGGTAATTTGCTTTGGTTATGAATTTAGTCCTAATATGATGGGCATCCAAGAGGGATATAATAAAAACTTTCATATAGAGTGCATTGAATACTATGAGAAGTTTGATACTCGATGATTGTTTTGAGATATGAAGATGGTGATATTAGAGTCATGCTAGTTGAGTAGATGTGAATTTGAGAGATACTTGTGTTAAAGTTTTTGATTCACGTAGCATGCACGTATGGTGAACCGTTATGTGATGAAGTCGGAGCATGATTTATTTTTTGAATGTCTTCCTTATGAGTGGCAGTCGGGGACGAGCGATGGTCTTTTCCTACCAATCTATCCCCCTAGGAGCATGCGTGTAGTACTTTGTGTCCATAACTAATAGATTTTTGCAATAAGTATGTCAGTTCTTTATGACTAATGTTGAGTCCATGGATTATACGCACTCTCACCCTTCCACCATTGCTAGCCTCTCTAGTACCGCGCAACTTTCACCGGTACCATAAACCCACCATATACCTTCCTCAAAACAGCCACCATACCTACCTATTATGGCATTTCCATAGCCATTCCGAGATATACTGCCATGCAACTTTCCACCGTTCCATTTATTATGACACGCTTCATCATTATCATATTGCTTTGCATGATCATGTAGTTGACATCGTATTTGTGGCAAAGCCACCGTTCATAATTCTTTCATACATGTCACTCTTGATTCATTGCACATCCCGGTACACCGCCGGAGGCATTCATATAGAGTCATATTTTGTTCTAAGTATCGAGTTCTAATCCTTGAGTTGTAAATAAATAGAAGTGTGATGATCATCATTATTAGAGCATTGTCCCGTGTGAGGGGTAAATAAAAAAAGAGAAAGGCCAAAAAAAGAGAGAAGGCCCAAAAAACAAAAACACAAAAAAATGAGAGAAAAGAAGAGAAGGGGCAATGCTACTATCCTTTTACCACACTTGTGCTTCAAAGTAGTACCATGATATTCATGATAGAGAGTCTCCTATGTTGTCACTTTCATATACTAGTGGGAATCTTTCATTATAGAACTTGGCTTGTATATTCCAATGATGGGCTTCTCAATATGCCCTAGGTCTTCGTGAGCAAGCGAGTTAGATGCTCACCCACTTAGTTTCTTTTTGAGCTTTCATACACTTATATCTCTAGTGCATCCGTTGCATGGCAATCCCTACTCAATCACATTGATATCTATTGATGGGCATCTCCATAGCCCGTTGATATGCCTTGTTGATGTGAGACTATCTTCTCCTTGTTTGTCTTCTCCACAACCACCATTCTATTCCACCTATAGTGTTATGTCCATGGCTCACGCTCATGTATTGCATGAAGTTTGAAAAAGTTTGAGAACATCAAAAGTATGAAACAATTGCTTGGCTTGTCATCGAGGTCGTGCATGATTTAAATATTTTTCGTGATGAAGATAGAGCATAGCCAGACTATATGATTTTGTAGGGATAGCTTTCTTTGGCCATGTTATTTTGAGAAGACATGATTACTTTGTTAGTATGATTGAAGTATTATTATTTTTATGTCAATATTAAACTTTTGTTTTGAATCTTATGGATCTGAATATTCTTGCCACAATCAAGAAGATTACATTGATAAATATGTTACGTAGAATTACACATCAAAAATTCCGTTTTTATCATTTACCTACTCAAGGACGAGCAGGAATTAAGCTTGGGGATGCTTGATATGTCTCCAACGTATCTATAATTTTTTATTGTTCCATGCTATTATATTATCAACCTTGGATGTTTTATATGCATTTATATGCTATTTTATATGATTTTTGGGACTAACCTATTAACCTAGAGCCCAGTGCCAGTTTCTGATTTTTCCTTATTTTTGAGTATCGCAGAAAAGGAAAACTAAACGGAGTCCAATTGACCTAAAATTTCACTGAGATCATTTTTGGACCAAAAGAAGCCCACGGAGTACCGGAGATGGGCCAGAAGATTCTCGAGGCCACCACGAGGGTGGGGGGCACGGCCAGCCCCCCTGGGCACGCCCCCCTACCTTGTGGACACCTTGGGGACCCCTGGCTTGTTCCTGACTCCAACACCTCTTATATATACCCAAACATCCAGAACATAACCTGGATCAGGAGTTCCTCCGCCGCAAGCCTCTATAGCCATCGAAAACCAATCTAGACCTGTTCAGGCACACTGCCGGAGGGGGGAATCCCTCTTCGGTGGCCATCTTCATCATCCCGGTGCTCTCCATGACGAGGAGGGAGTAGTTCACCCTCGGGGCTGAGGGTATGTACCAGTAGCTATGTGTTTGATCTCTCTCTCTCCCTCCCTCTCTCTCTATCGTGTTCTTGATTCGGCACGATCTTGATGTATCGCGAGCTTTGCTATTATAGTTGGATCTTATGATGTTTCTCCCCCTCTACTCTCTTGTGATGAATTGAGTTTTCCCTTTGATGTTATCTTATCGGATTGAGTCTTTAAGGATTTGAGAACACTTGATGTATGTCTTGCATGTGCTTATCTGTGGTGACAATGGGATATCATGTGATCCACTTGATGTATGTTTTGGTGATCAACTTGTGAGTTCCATGGCCTCATGAACTTATGCATAGGGGTTGGCACACGTTTTCGTCTTGATCCTGCGGTAGAAACTTTGGGGTACCCTTTGAAGTTCTTTGTGTTGGTTGAATAGATGAATCTGAGATTGTGTGATGCATATCGTATAATCATACCCACGGATACTTGAGGTGACATTGGAGTATCTAGGTGACATTAGGGTTTTGGTTGATTTGTGTCTTAAGGTGTTATTCTAGTACGAACTCTATGATAGATTGAACGGAAAGAATAGCTTCGTGTTATTTTACTACGGACTCTTGAATAGATCGATCAAAAATAATAACTTTAAGGTGGTTTCGTACCCTACAATAATCTCTTCGTTTGTTCTCCGCTATCACTACTAGGGAAAAGGGTAGCAGCAGCGCGGGTTTTAGGTGTATCAGTAGCGCGGGTACCGGCGCTACTAATAAGGCGCTACAGCTAACATGTAGCAGTAGCGCGTGCTCACAAGCGCTACTGCTACACAAGTGTAGCAGCAGCGCTCCTAGTGGAAGTTCGCTACTGCTAATAGCTATAGCGTGCTTCTCCTGTACGCGCTACTGCTACTACCGCGCTGCTGCTAACTTTTCTCCACTCGCTACTGCTAATTTTAGTTAAAAAATCGGCGTATTTGTTTTGTATTTGAACAGGCTTTATAGAAGAATCTTTAGCACATACAAATGTCATCATGATACACATACAAATGCCTGCGAGACCACAAATGTAATCATAGCATATACATACAAATAGTCTCATCATAATCATCATCCAACACAAAGTGGTATCTTGTCATCATCTCGAAAATAGCGATACATGCAAGTCTCGAACACTTGCAACTACAACATCATCCATCTAAACAAAGGTATACACGAGAAGAGCTCTCACTATGAGTGAGAGCGGAACTATGCAGTACATGAGGTGGTGGTTACGAGTCCTCTCTCGCGCTAGCGTGAACCTCAAGTAACTAGCTTCTCCTTCTTGTCTGCTTTTGAAGCCTTTATGGTTGGCGCCCGAGAACCCATTCACTTGCGCCTGACACTGATGCCACTCGT
This sequence comes from Triticum aestivum, assembly GCF_018294505.1. Taxonomy (NCBI): domain Eukaryota; kingdom Viridiplantae; phylum Streptophyta; class Magnoliopsida; order Poales; family Poaceae; genus Triticum; species Triticum aestivum. The sequence goes on along the minus strand of NC_057812.1, from coordinate 92,918,213 downwards.
TGTACACCCTCGGAACCTTCCCTTTGTACACGACATAGCACTTCCATCTCGCCATCAAGAAACTAGGTACTTGTTAGAGATGCATGTTCATGAAGAGGATGTACAATCATATATATGCAACAAAATATACTAGAGCAACACTGAAAAAGAAAGGGTTAGCAACTAGATGCATCATACAGTATGCAAATTAATTAACTAGAGGTACGCAGGTAATCGTACGCAAACTAACAAAGTAGCGTTATGCAAGTTTGGCAGGGACCGTGGACATCACAAAGTTTCATCGCTACAAAAAGTATACAAGTTCAACCGACACATATCATCATCATTGGCATCATAAATCACTAGAAGTTCCATCCTTCCATATCATCGAGGATGGACCCTAGCTTCTTGAACGGCGTGAGGTCTAGACGTTGCATGCCTATGCGAGTTCGGACGTTAGCTCGCGATATAGGGCTGTTGTGGAACATCCCCTTCTCATCGACGACTTCTTTCATGATGATCGTCGCAATGTCGCTTTGGATGCGAAAGAAGACATCTCTAAGTTTATAATCCGCTTCTCCATGAGATTCTAGCCACTTGTGGATATGATCATCATTTCTGCTTCTCATGCGAAGCTTTTGGTGATCCGTGTTGAACTGAATCATGAGATGGACGATGTAGAATCCATCCTTCTTGCTTGGTTTTGGGACATGGATGCAGGAGAAGTTAGTTTTATTCGCGAAACCCATCTTCTTGTTCCTTTGTTTCCTGATCTGCATGTGGCCACCTCCAATGCTGAAGCCTTGGAGAGCATCATATAGAATATTCATTATGTCAGTGTAGTCTTTTTTCTCGTAGTCTCTGGAAGGGTCAAAATACACGGCGTGGGAGACTTGCGGGTAAAGAACGATAAGGACGGCACGCCCGTTGCTGCGGGGAAAAGACACCTCAAATTATTCCCCATAGAGAGAGAAGGAATGATTGAAATGTATGAAAGGGTTGTCCGGAACTGACATACTTTGGATGATAAGGCACAAGGACAATTTCCCGGTCCTTATTCTGTACCATGAAGTTTTGGAGGTACTCCCTAGTAGTTTCATGCTCAAAGTCGCCAAGACTCAAGAAAGGCTTGTGCATGTAGTACGGATCCGCCACACAAATTTGCGAGACTTCTTCACTCTTCATGACGGAGCTCATATGTAGCGCAAAAATGCGGACGATTGTAAAATCGAGCCACCTTGTCAGAAACATCTCAAAGATATGGTCAAACCGCAGGAAGAACACCTCCGTGGGCCGTGTCTCGATGTAGCACTTCCCCTTAGGCACACGAGCCGCGTATGTCGGATATCCTGGGTCCTTTGAGGCTAGTAGGATTTTCTCAGTTGACAGCACATGGTCGTGCAGTCTCCTGAGATCCCTTGATAGTGCCTCCAGCGGTTTCGGCGGTAGCATCGGCTCGCCTGTGAGATGGAACATGGCCGCACCTTTCACGGTTACACGCTCTTCAGAATGCATCGTCTGGCTGCTATGTGCTCTGGCTTGTTTGGAGGCAGCTATCTTCCTCGATCTCTTTCTCTCCTTTTTCTTGGGCACACCTTCTAGACCCTTCCTTAACCCCTGCCCTAGTGTTCCCGGGCTAAGTACTGTACGACCCTCGCGCCCGGCTAGTTGAGCCTGTGTTGAGGCGGCATCTTCAGACGTGTCTTGTGAGGATTTCATGAAGAGAGACTTTTTGCAATCCCTGCTACGACCTTCCTGCCCAGGCATATCATCCATATCCTCATTAGCAAGATGATAGCCCGATTCGTCATATGGTTGACTCATCAATTCTATGGCATAGTCATACGCGTTTGTATTGAGGAAATCCATAGGGTCGACCTCCGTCTCATCATACATTCTCTGTTCTACAGGACAAATTACATCAGCCAGTACTATTGCACCCGGTTCATCATGTCGTCCACCGCTCTCACCCGGCACTACATGAGCTGGTAATTGCATAGGCGGGGTGGTGGTCTCCTCACATGCTTGTTGATGTGTGGTTATTGGTGTGCTCTCGGCCGGCTCCAGACAAATAAGATTCTTCGGCCATAGCAGCACCCAACCCTTGCAGCTTCCAATCCGCGGCGGGGTCTCGTCGTCCGATCCCACATGCTGTACTGGAGGAGGCAAATCCTCGTGCCCTGATTTCACACTGGAAAAGCTAACCCTGAAGTGCCCAGCAGGGATCGGCTGGTTGTGGAACGTGGGTTGCAAGGGGTCCATTATCATCCCCTTTCCCACGTCCACCTTCTGGCCTTTGATTAAGTAGACTATGGTGCACGGGGTTTCTTTCGCCTGCAAACACATATGTCTGTGGCGTAAAACATCCGAAAGGCAACAAAAATGGAACATTATATATATATATATATATATATATATATATATATATATATATATATATGTTGGTGCGACGTGTAATTACCGTGATGGCGTCAAGCTCAGCCAAAGACGAAGGCCCACCGAGCGCGCCAGAGACTGAGGACGGGCTGCTATGAGCGGGAGCGGCTGCGAGAGGAGGCCCGGTTACGTGGGCAAGTGATGGTGCGATGGTGTTGTTGTTCATGGAGTTGCTCCCGACGAAACTGGGCAATGGGAAATTATGTACCGTCTTGTCTGGATTTTCCTTCGTCCAGTTGATGATAACTGGAACCAAGTTAGTAGCGAAATCATTTCTGCAGGCAGTTACAGCTGCATTGACTACCTGCTATAGCAACTCATATTTGTCCTCGGCTGCTTTTTTCGCGTCCTCAGCTGCTTTTTTCTCGACCGCAAGCTTCACCTTCGCATCGATGTCCGCCTGACTAAACTTCTTTTTCTGCTTCTTGGCCTCTGGGCCCTTGTTGTAAAACACCTTCCACGTGGCGCCGTCTCCAGGGCCGTGCACACGACCATATTGCGGCCGCTGGCCCAAAGGGAGTCCCTTAAGTTCATTCAAGGCCCGGTTGAGAGGGGTGTCCCACTTGGGCCTCATCGGAGAAGTAGGGCTTTCGGCTGCAAGCTGGTGTTGCTTCTCCAGTAGTCTAATCAATTTCCTTGTGATCTGGTCCGTGTAAAAAACCTTTTTCTCCTTGTCCCACTTGTAGCGGGCCCTGATGAAGTCACGCTCCAAGGGTTTGGTGAACTTCGCGAAGGGGACTGGTAGACCCGTGGCTTCACGTTCCGCGTCCTCCTTATCCCATATGGGCCTTTTACCGAGGTAGCCACGGCTTCCGAGGCGATTCTTCCCCGTGTTCCTTTGCTGAAGGCTCTTGAATTTCGCAGCCTTAGCCTTGGCGTCCTCGGTAGCGCAAGTGTCGGGGATATACCCCGTGGCGTAAACTGGCCGGGAGTATAAACCGGCCGGACTGGATGACTCACTGGTAACCCGCCCGGAGCTTGGCGGTTCACCGGCTACCCGCCCGGTCTTGGCGGTTCATTTGTAACCCGGCGGGCGGGTCAGATGGATGACGAGGCCCATGGCCCAGAAGGCCGGTTCATACTATGGTGGGCCGGTTTAAGAGGAAAGGCATGAGGAATATTTACCTTACAAGGAGTTAAGACCAGGACTTGTATCCGGTTTGTATTAGAGATAGACTAGTCCTAATCCTAATAGGACTCCACATGTAAACCGCCCCTTCAACATATATAAGGAGGGGCAGGGCTCCCCAAAGGGGGAGGGGCAAGAAGAAACAATCTTAGGGCTAGACACAAAGAGGAGAGCCGGTTTACGGCGACTCCCTCATGATTATAATGAGACCTAGCCTCAAACAGCATGTAGGGCTATTACCGGATGAAGTTTCCCGGGGCCCGAAGCTGTCTAAATCCTTGTCTTGCGTGTTGATCCGCCCTACGTCTCTCGTCCCACTCAACCCCTCTCAAGCTACCACATAGATGCGTTGGCCTCGCGACTAAGTCCTGACACTAAGGACATTTGCCGTGACAATTCAACGACAGTTGGCGCCCACCGTGGGGCTTGCGCACGGTGGTGTTGAGTTCATGGAGGGATTTCTCACAGGGATTAAGAAGCTCGTGATTCGTCAGATGAAAAAAGAACCGGCAATATTCATGGTTTAGTGATTGGATTATAATTAGCTCTGGAGCTGACAGATACAAGATTGATCAGAGATGAAGAGATTTTAAGGTTTGTGCATGCCGCCCCGCACGTGGCTCGGCGACTCGTCGAATCCGAAGACCAATCAATGTCTACTGCAGCAGCCGCAGGGCAGACCGAGACGACGTCTGGTCGGATTATTTGTTAGGCTACTTGCTGAATAAACAAAAACAACGAACAGTAATAGGAGCAACCCCCAAGAAAGATTGAATCATTGCTGCTGCTAAAATCACGGAGATCACTGTCAAGTACTAGTGCTAGTTGCGTGTTTTACGAGGTCTGTTTTTGGAGTAGTACTACTGCTACTTCTAGCACATGAGCTCTAACCAGAACAAAGATCTAAATCATGTCCATCACGTGAAGACATCAGAGGAAGGTGCCAACGTACCATGATTAAAACCACTTACGAGTCGCCCCGCCTCGTTGCTGTTGAAAAAAAAATTAGGGAAGGGCTTCTACAACCTGGAGGAGGACGTATGAGACGGACTCGGTTTCGCCTCACTATTTCGACATGGGACGGTTCGCCTCGGCTGGCCTCGCCCTCGCGGAGTCCCTAGGCCCAGCTCGCATCCGCCGCGGTTGACCCGGCCCTTCAAGAGCTAGAAGTGGCCCGCGTCAGTACAGGTATCCTTGCTGCACGAGGTCAGCGGTCATCGGTGAATCAGCCAGAAGCCAATAGCACCAGGATCGCGTGTGCGTGTCTGTTGTACTACTACTACCTCAACCGAGGCACACGTCTCATCCCCCAAGGAAAAAGAAGAAGAAAAACCGTGAAGAAGCAATCAGAGTATTCAAGGTCGCTGCCTACGAACGTAATCAGATCCGCTCGTTCGCTGGTTCTACTCCGCTACGCTGGAACCGTCGCGTTTAAACCGCCGGTGTCAGGGGAACGCCAGCTTCAAGCCCCGAGGGAATCGGTGCCGCTGCTACTGTTTCCTGTAGTGGGGGCTAATTAAATCCAAAGAAACAAAGTGCTACTTGTAGACGAAGGCTGGTGCTGATTGATGTCTAATCCGGCTGCAGAGATCTAAGGAATAAACCAACATGACTAGTGCTGGTACTCCGCATTGGGCTGATTTTCTTCAGAGATCAGTTTGCGTAAATTGGATGGAATACACATATGTGGAGACCAGCTACGCGCTAATGGCCATGCCCACATGTGTCCAAAAAATAAATCAGGTGTTATTTTCCTTATACATTTTCTTAGTATACTTTAATTACTCTGAGCACAACTACTCTGCTCTATGGTATTTTTTATATGCAGGAGAATTATTCATTACAAAGTGGCATTATACTGTGGAGATGGAGGCACGCCGACATCGTTCGGCACAGGTGGTTGTTGTTATTCAACGAACTCCCACACCGGCTTACAATGTCGTGGCCGTCTCTCGCGACCGCACCGGCTTATAACGTCGCAGACGACTCACCCGTCCACTCTCGTGGCCGGTTCACGCGTTCGCACTGGCTTACAACGCGGAGGATAACTTGCCCGTCCGCACCGGTTTACAATGCCGCGGTCGGTTCATCTATCCGAGCTGCCTCTGATGTTGCGGTCGCTTTTGTCGTCCGTCTCTCGCGGCCTGGTCTACATCAACATACCGGGCCGCACCTGTCTGCATGAGCTGTTTATTGGGCGCACAAGTCGCCGCCACTACAATTTTGATTAACTTCAAATCGCTAGTTGGAAGGAACCATTAGCCGAGTTGCTGACACGGCTCATATGGGATCATTTACAACCCGCTGCAGTCACCTCAACCTTCTATGGATTCACATCGTGCTATCAACGCCAATGATATACAAGTTATGCCGGTTTATATCACGGTCAAATATGGAGAGCCTCAAGCCAACTCCTCGAGTCACCTTTGAGACTCGGGGGCTATGATGACATGATTCAGCGAATATTGCCAGTTTCAGCAAATTTAAAAACCCCAGGACGATGGAGGGAAGGATAACCCGGTCCCGGAGGCTACTGTTATATTAATGAAAGTTTAAAGGCCGTCAGAAAATTACCGGTTTAGAAAGTATATGACAGTTACAAAATCCCGGCTCAATGAAGAAGATCCGGGTCATCAGAAAGGATTCCGGTTTAAAATCTGGCTCAAGGGAAGTCAGTCTGACTGAAGCTCTCAAATATCCGGTGTACAGTCCGGCTCAAGGGAAATCTGTTCTCCCCCAAAGCTCTGAAGCGCTCAAATCCAGTTTAACAATGTCCGGTTCAAAAAGGAATTAACTTCTCACAAGTTCGGGTTTAAAGGCCGTCAGAAAATTTTCCGGCTGAAAATGAAGATTCCAGTTTAAAATCCGGTTCAAGGGAAAGATGTCTCCCACAAAGATTTGAAGCTCTCAATATCCGGTTCAAGATCCCGGTTCAAGAAGAATTTATCTCTTGCAAAAAAAGTTAAAAGTTGCCAAAGAGGACATGCTACCATGATGCGCGGTTCAAACATGGGTATCCCGCCTTACTAGCCTGACATATTATCGATCACATGGAGGCTTCTGCTTCATAAAGTGGGGTATCTGTTCTTTTACATCATGTGAGGTTACACGGAGTTGCTCTAAAGCGGCCTCCGGTTTACCCCTTGAGTTCGCTTTGCTAAAAGCATCGTGTTATATCACTTGGAGGATTGGTCGTGTCCGAACCAATACCATGCCTCTTGATAGGCGAAAGCCACCAGATCACTTGGGGACTAGGTCATGTCTGAACCAGTCACGCCTCTTGATCGGCCTAAGGCCACAGAATCACTTGGGGGCTTGGTCGAACCCGAACCATGACCATGCCATTTGGTCGGCATAAATGCCACAAGAATCACTTGGGGACCTGGCTAACTAGAACCATAGTTACACCTAACGGGAGCTTGGTCGTGTTTAGCCATGGTAACGTCATTTGATCAGCTTAAATAAAACTTTTCTTTTGCTTCACACTTTTCTTTGAAGGTTTTTTTTTGCTTTTCATTGTGTTTCTTAAACCGGCAAATTTTATTTTCAATTGACGGAACACAGTTCACGTCAATCCAGAGACTATTTGCCCGGTTTAACATCCTCTTATGGAGTAAACCGGTGTTTATCACAACCCGGCACGGTTTTATCATAAACCGGCACAATATGGAAGGAGTTATCAGTACTCAAGATTTGGGTTATCACCCTTACTACAAAAAGTTGGTAAAACCAACGATGTGATTCAATGTCACAGGTATGATATATTTCATATTTGATTATTCTAAATGCAGCCTTGGTTATAAACCCAGGTTATATGTTGGGTATTATGACCCGTCCGGCGGTAAACCGCCAGGACACTTTAAACTTATTGTATGCAGAAACAGGTTTGTTAAACCGGCCTGGTTTTTTGGACTATAAAGTCGCCAGTATATATATATATATATATATATATATATATATATATATATATATATATATATTTGGATTGCGTCGTCGGAGTTATGCGCTTATAAATCATTGGATTATAGTATCTTGAATAGCCAACATGGCTGGATTTTTATGGTTATTAATAACCGGTATTGTTGAGTTTTCAAAATCGCTTTAGCGCAACAGTTATTATTTTATCAAAGGATATGATTTATTCTACAATGGAAGGAATAGTCCCGAGTCGCTGCAGGCTCACGACCCGGCACTTGGGGGCTATATTATTCAAATTGAGATTACATGCAAGTCTCATGTCGCTGCAAGCATGCATCATGACACTTGGGGGCTTATGCAAAGTCATTTTTACTAGTATTATTGAAGACCCGACTCATCATATTATAATGAGCCGGCCCTTGGGGGCTACCAATTGCTCCTGTCAACAATTAAAGGTACACAAATTTTCGTCCATAATAGTGAAGGATTCATTGCTCAGTTGGTAAAGCACAAAACTCTTAACCTTGTGGACGTGGGTTCAAGCCCTACGATGGAAGCTACATTATAAGGTGTTATTTTCATTGAAGTATATATCAAGTCCCATTATTTTACTAAGCCGGCCCTTGGGGGCTACACATCACTGCTCAAGTCTACATGATTATATTTATAAAGTCCCTGCTAATTATTGCATAATGACCCGGCACTTTGGGGCTACACTGATTGAAGTTTTTTAGCAATTACAAGTCCCAGGTTGCTGCAAGCATGACAACCCGGCACTTGGGGGCTACATATATGGAGTATTCAGTTTATATGATTGAGATGAACAAACCAGATTTCTTCAAGGTTGAAACACTTATTGGAGCAAGTCTTAAGTTATCACTATGTTCTCCTCTTAAGACTTGGGGGCTACAGGTATTATGCATATAAAGGAGGAACATCTTCTTTTTATCAGTTTTGAGCAAATCAGGAAGATCAATTACATGACCCGGTGTTGATAACAATTATGACCTGGTGCCATCAATATTTATAAACCGGCAATTTTTGGTAATATTAAACCGGCAAGTTTTACATCTTCAAACCGACTGAATATCAGATAAGTATTTTCAGACCCATATTTCTTAAATCGGTGCTTTGGGAGCTGATTCAAAGGAGTTATTCTTCACAATATTTCTCGGTGACAAACCAATGTCGGCAAATTGATTATGAAGTTGGCATATTGACCTAGATTTTCTAGAAGAAGGAAATGGCAAGGAATTAAGGATGCTCAGATGCCGGTTTACAAGAATTCTTAACCCGGAGCATAATCTATCAAATTTGTTCTTCTACTTGTTTTACAGGATCAGTTTAACATGGATAAATCCAAATTAAACTGGGGGCTAATGTCGGGGATATACCCCATGGCGTAAACTGGCCGGGAGTATAAACCGGCCGGACTGGATGACTCACTGGTAACCCGCCTAGAGCTTGGCGGTTCATCGGCTACCCGCCCGGTCTTGGCGGTTCATTAGTAACCCGGCGGGCGGGTAAGATGGATGACGAGGCCCATGGCCCAGAAGGCCGGTTCATACTATGGTGGGCCGGTTTAAGAGGAAAGGCATGAGGAATATTTACCTTACAAGGAGTTAAGACCAGGACTTGTATCCGGTTTGTATTAGAGATAGACTAGTCCTAATCCTAATAGGACTCCACATGTAAACCGCCCCTTCAACATATATAAGGAGGGGCAGGGCTCCCCAAAGGGGGAGGGGCAAGAAGAAACCATCTTAGGGCTAGACACAAAGAGGAGAGCCGGTTTACGGCGTCTCCCTCATGATGATAATGAGACCTAGCCTCAAACAGCATGTAGGGCTATTACCGGATGATGTTTCCCGGGGCCCGAAGCTGTCTAAATCCTTGTCTTGCGTGTTGATCCGCCCTGCGTCTCTCGTCCCACTCAACCCCTCTCAAGCTACCACATAGATGCGTTGGCCTCGCGACTAAGTCCTGACACTAAGGACATCTGCCATGACAATTCAACGACAGCAAGTGTCCTTGAACTTTTCGAACTCCTCTTCCGTAAGTGTCGGATTTTCTTACAGAATCTTGGACAGGGGTTCCTCAGCCTCGATAGCTCGTTTCACCCTCCCTTTCCAGGAGGCCAAATCATTGCTGAACATGCCCATGGCATGATTGTTAATCTTTTTCATCTTCGGATCATCCCACGGTTGTTCTATGTTATCATCCCGGTCGGGGAACTTGAATCTCTTGTGCAACTTCGTTAGGAGCAACTGCGTCAAATGTTCTTTACTCCTTAAGTCAACGTCATTGATGCTTGCGCATTCCCTTAGGATGCATCCTACTTGGTTCCCATAGCACTTGCGAGGTTCTTCCGGCTCTAACGGCTCAAACTTGCTAGGTGCCATCTTTGTGATCACAAGTCGTCCAATCCCTAGTTTGTTAGGTTTTCGTATCCTCTGCTTCTTATGCTTCCTCTTTTCAGTAGCGGCATCGGCGCCGGTACCTTCCCCGCCGGTATCTTCCCCGCCGGTACCTTCCCCACCGGTCTCGGTGTCGGCGCCGTCGGTGTCGATGTCGGCATCAGTACCATCATCGAGGTGGACCTGCAAACCTTGCTTAGTAGTCAAAAAGTCGAGGTAGTCTTGTTCACCCTAATAATCCATCTCGTATGCATCTTGGTCAAAAGGCCCAGTTTTTTTGTTGTTCGACATGTTTCCTATGATTAAGTGTCCTCATTTATTTCTAAAAGTATGAATAAATGAGAAATGACATAAAAAGGAAATCTATGTGCCAGCACTCGATATGCCAACTATGTAGCACAAATCATGCCTTTATTCACGGGAAATTTCGGCATGACCTTTGCTAAAAAAATGGACATATCGAGCGCCTGAAATTCACCGGAATGGAAATGAATCAACATTCCGGCGTAACATAGGCCACTCGGATCATTTACCAAAACATGACATGTCCAAAACATGACATATCCACATATCACATGTCTAGTTCAAATTTGCATATAAATTCAGCTAATTTTGAAACCTATCTAAATTCATAACTAAATAGATAACCTAATTAACATAACTACCAAGTTTGCTCTGTCAAAGTCGCTGCGTCGATCTGAGTATGCCATGTGCAATTCCCTGCGACCGTTGCAGTGACCTTCTCCTTCGAGCCTCCCATCGTGCTTGTTAACGGGCAAACCAACACTAACACCAGGCGGCTGGTCTGCGCCATATAGAAAATTCTCATAGAAAGAGATGCACTCTTGTGTCAAATAGCCCTGGACGATGCTTCCATCCGGACGGGACATGTTACGAACGAATCCTTTGATGATCCCATTCATCCTCTCAAACGGCATCATGTTCTGCAGGAATGATGGCCCCGGGTCTATTATACCATCCACAATATGGACACATAGATGCACCATGACGTCAAAGAACGCGGGCGGGAAGTACATCTCAAGCTCATTTAGTATCACAACGATCTCTTCCTGTAGCCTTCGGAGCTGCTTCACACTGATCGACTTTCGAGAGATGACGTCGAAAAAGTTGCAGAGACCAATAAGCGTGTCACGGACGTGCTTGTCCATTATCCCTCTAAGGGCAATAGGTAGTATCTGCGTCATCATCACATCACAGTCATGGGACTTCATCCCGCTGAACCTTTTCTTGTCTGTGTCTAGATATCTGCTTATCTTGCCACAGTAACCGGAACTAACTTTGACTCCGGTAAGGCACTTAAAGAATTGATGGATCTCAGCCTGACTTAAGGTGAAGCAAGAAGGGGAGCAATAATCCTCTTTCTTTATTTTCTTGTCCTTCTTCTCCCGTGCCTCTGTCTCCGTCTCTGTCTCGTTTGACATTTTACGGGGCGGCATGTGCAGATCTTCCCTGATTTTCAAATCTTGCAAGTCTTTTCTTGCCTTCGGCCCATCCTGGGTCTTATCCGGCATGTTCATCAGTGTTGCGAGCAAGCTCTCAAGGACATTCTTACAGATATGCATTTGATCAAGGCAATGAGGTGTATCGAGTTTGTGCCAGTACTCCAAGTCCCAGAACATAGACCTCGTCTTCCATACCTTTAGCAGTGGCTCCGGCGCCTTTCTCATCGTCTTTCCCGACATGGGGCACTCCTTCCAGTTTTTCAACAACTCATCGATTTCGGCACCGCTCCGCTTACGTGGAGGTCCTTGATGCTCAGTGTGACCATTGAATAGATCTCCACGGTTTCTCAACGGGTCGTCCTGTTCGAGCCATCTTCGATGGCCCATGTACACGATTTTCCCAGACCCGCAATCTTTCCTTGACGTTAGGTGTTGAGACGTCGTATCATCGATGCACCGTGTGCATCCGCAATATCCATGGCACACCTGGCCTGCCACATATCTGTAACCGAGATAGTCCTGCACTGTCGTGATCAGCGCGGCTCTCATGTTGAAATACTCGCCTTTGCTGGCGTCCCATGTCTTGGCCGATGTTTTCCATAATGTGTCTAACTCCTCTTGAAGTAGCCCCAGATACAAATTAATATTATTTCATGGTTGTTTCGGCCCTTGAATAAGCATGCTCATGTGAATGTACTTCGATTTCATGCACAACCAGGGGGGAGGTTGTACATCCATACAAACACGGGCCATGTGCTATGGTTGGTGTTCTGATTGCCAAATGGATTCATGCCATCGGTACACGCGCCAAGCACGATGTTCCTTGCATCACATCCAAAATACCGATAGAAGTTGTTCAACGCTCTCCACTGGCTTCCATCCTTGACGTGTCTCAGCTTCGGATCATCTCCATCGTCGGGCTTCTTCCTCTCCGCGTGCCAGCGCATTAGCTTTGCTTCCTCGGGATCTACAAAATACCTCTGGAGACGGGGAGTGATCGGTAAGTACCATACCACTTTCTGGGGACATTTCTTCCCGGCCTTCTTGTATCAAGAAGCATTGCACACCGGACAGCTTGTTTTTTCCGTGTGCTCCTTCCGATAAATTATGCAATCGTTGATGCATGCATGGTATCTAACGTGTGGCAGATTAAGAGGGCACACGATCTTCTTGTCCTCATCAACACTACTAGGACATAGATTACCCGCGGGAAGAACATCCTTTAGGTACTTGAGATGCTCATCGAGGCTAGTGTCGGTCCATTTGTTTTTAGCCTTCGTCTTCAGGAGTTGGAGCATGAAACTCAAGCAGGTCACCTCAGGATTGCAACCATCATACAATGGAGTGTTCGAGTCTACCACCAGTTGCTCCAGCTTAGCCTCCTCTCTAGAAGCAGCTCTCTCAGTACTCGTCTCCTTGCGAAGCAATGCCTGAACATGAGGGTCCCGCACGATTGAACTTAGTACCGACAAACTCTGCTGCGTGGAGTCCATGTCGTTCTCTCCGCCGCCATGTCCAGCCCCTTCTCCGCTGCCATGTCCGGCCTCTTCCCCGCCGCCATTATCGATCATCTCTTTGTCTTGCCCCGTGTCATCATTGCATGCCCCGTCGGCATCCTCAACATCGTCATCCTCATCTTCAATTATCCACCGAGTATAGCCATCCATGAAACCAGTCATGAGCAGGTGCGCTTCGACACGACCATCGTCATGGGGGTCGAGCCAAACTATTCCTTTGCATTTTCGACACGGACATAAAACCTCTGTCAGGTTACTTTCCTTCATGTCCTACACCGCCGACCGCAACCACCTGTCCACCATCGTTCCACTGACCATCGTCAACTCTGCACGGTAATAATAAACAAATTGATTATAAAAATGCGTGCATTCATCAAAGTCATACAAAAATTCGGCATGACCTTCCTTAAAAATAGGACATATATAGATCTAGAGTTTGCCTGGAATTCGCCGAAACAGAAATAAATCGACATTTCGGCAAAACATAGGTAACTCAAAAGCACAATTTGGCGTCAACTCATGCCACACACAACATTTCCATAAACATGTCACACACACATAAACATATTTCCATTTTGCAAAAGCATGAAATTTTAATCACCTCTATCTCAAGATCGAGCACACGGTGGAGATGATGTTGTAGGGAGATCAAAAGTGCACAAAGCTCTTCTTGACAAAGATAGATCTAGTTAGGGGCAAATAGGTCACTTAACTAAATGCGACATCTACCTAGCTACCTAATTTGGGAGGAGACAACTTCAACTAGTGGAGGGGGAAGGAAAAAGAGAAAGGAGATGCATTAATGGAGGTGGTGTAGTTATAGCTAGAAGTAATGAAGAGAGAGAAAGGTAGGTAGAAGAGGGAGAGTAATGGGGGGAGAAGTACTGAGGAAGAAGAAGAGTGAGAGAGGGAGGATGTGGGAGGTAGGGGAAAGGGAGGAGAGGAGATGGGGAGGGGGAGGTGGAAAAAGGTGGTGGGTGCTGCGTCTTAGCAGTAGCACGGGAGCAAAAGTGCGTTGTTGCTAAGAGCGTAGCAGCAGCACGCTTTCCTATCACGCGCTACTACTAAATGGGCCAACCGTGTGGACAATTTCAAAATTAGCAGTAGCGACATGACTAAAAAGAGCGCTACTACTATGGCATTAGCAGCAGCACGCTTCCTGACGCTGCACTACTGGTAAACTTAGGTCGTTGTGTACTGTCGGTGGATTTTTGTAGCAGCGCGGTATAAACATCACGCGCTACTGCTAAATTTGCACCAGTAGCGCGCTTTCTGTAACCGCGTTGCTACTAATTAGTAGCGGCGCCTCTTTTTATGCCGCGCTGCTGCTAAGATTCTGTGTATAAGGTTTTCCCTAGTAGTGTATTAGTGACTTTGGAGTGACTCTTTTTGCATGTTGAGGGATAGTTATATGATCCAATTATGTTATTATTGTTGAGAGAACTAGCAGCAGTGAAAGTATGAACCCTAGGCCTTGTTTCAACGCTTTGCAATACCGTTTGTGCTCACTTTTATCATTAGTTACCTTGCTGTTTTTATATTTTCAGATTACAAAAACCTTTATCTACCATCCATGTTGCACTTGTATCACCATCTCTTCGCCGAACTAGTGCACCTATACAATTTACCATTGTATTGGGTGTGTTGGGGACACAAGAGACTCTTTGTTATTTGTTTGCAGGGTTGTTTGAGAGAGACCATCTTCATCCTACGCCTCCCACGGATTGATAAACCTTAGGACATCCAATTGAGGGAAATTTGTTGTGTCCTACAAACCTCTGCACTTGGAGGCCCAACAACGTCTACAAGAAGAAGGTTGTGTAGTAGACATCAGGGTACCACTAGTCAGTGACACACTGGCTAAATAGGATTAAAATTAGACTAATCTAAATGTTAACAGGGACTAGGCCTACATGCCAGTGGCATAGGGAGTTAAGTAAGTTTAGTTAAAACTTACGGAATAATTAGCAGAGCCCTGGGCCCACCTGCGAGTGACCCAGGGGTGATTAGGTTTTGTTCTAACCGGCATTTAGCAGGAGATTAGGCCGCCGGTGACAGCAGACACGACGGAGGGGCTCAGGTTTCGCCCTCCAACGACCATTAGATTGGCGGAGAGAATCTACGCAAAGCCCAAGGTCGCGCTCCCCCAGCAGTACAAAAGGGAGGTCTCGGAGTGGCCAAAATAGGCGGTGGCGATGAGCTGGGCGGTAGCCCAAGCTACGGGCTCGATGCAAGCGAGGCTGCAGTGCATGGGGAGCCCAACCGAGGGGTCCTATGGCTTCCTAGAGTCACCAGGAGCACTACTGTGTGCTCGGGTGCGTCTAACGCGAGCTAAAACAATGGCAGCATCGAGGATGCCAACGGTGAGCTCATGTCATGGTGGTAACAAGACTAGATGGCGCAAACAAGAGAAATGAGAGCAAGGAAGGATGCGGGAGCTCACGGCGAGTTGAACGGAGCCAGTGGCAAGGCCGGGGACATGTCGGTTGCCGCGAATCGATGGCGAGAAGCTTCGGGCAGCGATGACGAAGATTGCGATCTAGAGATGCTATGCTGCCCCAGACTTCCAATATTCAAAGTGGGGACGATGGCGAGCTTCTCGAAGCGACTCGACAAGGCTAGAGGGCAATGGGGTGACTCTGGTCATGGTGTTCACGTCGGCGAGGTTTCGGGTTCCTCGGCCATGGCAAAGAACGGATGATACGCCTCGAATGTATCTATAATTTATAAAGTATTCGTGCCATATTTACAACAATTTTATATGGTTTTGGTATGATTTGCATGGAACTAAACCAGACTGACGTTGTTTTCAGCAGAACTACCATGGTGTTGTTTTTTTGTGAAGATATCAAGGTTCTCCAAATGCAACGAAACTTTTTGACATTTTTTGGAACAAAAGAGGCACTAGAAGCTTCGTGGGAGGGCCAGAAGAGCCACGAGGTGGACGCAACCCACTAGGGCGCGCTAGGCCCCCCAGGAGCGCCCTGGTGTATCATGCTCACCTCAAGGCCCATCTTCACGTGAAACCGATGCTAAAAAATCCTATAAATACAGAAACCCCCAGAAATAACCCTAGATCAGAAGTTCCGCAGCTGCAAGCCTCTATAGCCACGAAAAACCAATCTAGACCATGTTCTGACACCCTGCCGAAGGGAGGAAATCATCACCGATGGACATCTTCATCATCCCGGCGACCACCATGATGAGGAGGGAGTAGTCCACCCTGGGGGCTGAGTGTTTGTACCAGTACCTATGTGTTTAATCTCTCTCTCTTTCTCTCTCTCGTGTTCTTCATTTGGCACGATCTTGATGTATCACGAGCTTTGTTAATATAGTTGGATCATATGGTGTTTCTCCCTCTCTATCTTGTTGTGATGAATTAATTTTTCCCTTTGAGATTTCTTTATTATCGGATTGAATACATTTATGTATCTGAGAACACTTGATGTGTGTCTTGCTATGAATACCCGTGGTGACAATAGGGTATCATATTGATTCACTCAATATGTGTTTTGGCACTCAACTCATGGATTCCCGAGGTGACATTGGACTAATCTATGCATACGGGTTGATGCATGTTCTCGACTTTGTTTCTCTGGTAGAAATCTTGGGCCAATCTTTGAGGTCCTTTCTGTTGGATTGAGTATTATGAATTTGAAATTGTTTGATGCATATCGTATAATCAACTCATGGATACTCGCGGTGATATTGGAGTATCTAGGTGACATTAGAGTTGGTTGATGTGTATCATATGGTGTTATTTTAGTACGCACTCTTGGATAGATCGATCAAAAAGAATATCTTGGTGTTATTTTAGTACGAACTCTAGGATAGATTGATCAGAAAAAATAGCTTTGAGGTGGTTCCGTACCCTACAAACAATTTCTTCTTATGGTCTCCGCTAGATGAGAACTTTGGAGTGATTCTTCATCGCACATTGAGGGATGGTTATATGATCCAATTATATTAGCATTGTTGAGAGATTGCACTAGCGAAAGTACGGACCCTAGGCATCATTTTCAAGCATTGCAATACCATTTATGCTCACTTTTGTTACTTGTTACCTTGCTGGTTTTTTATTGTTACTATTACAAAAATCAGTATCTACTATCATTACTACACTTGTATCACCATCTCTTCGGCGAACTAGTGCACCTATACAATTTACCATTGTATTTGGTGTGTTGGGAGACACAAGAGACTTTTTATTATTTGGTTGCAGGGTTGTTTGAGAGACACCATCTTCATCCTACGCCTCCCACGGACTAATAAACCTTAGGTAATCCACTTGAGGGAAAATTGCTACTGTTCTACAGAACTCTACACTTAGAGGCCCAACATGAGTCTACAAGAATAAAGTTGCATAGTAGACATCAATAGACGGTGGAGAGAGTGAGGGGAGGAATGGGGACATCATCCCGATCGGGACGTCTCCCGCGAGGTCACTCGCAGCGTCGCACCATCCATGGGAGGGCCAGGCAGGCTGCTGTGTGCTGGCGCGCATGGGCGACGTGCACTGCTTCCTCTCTGCCGACTGGCAAGAGGAGGAAGATGGCTATGCCCATGGCCTTGGCTGCCAGGTAAGTGGTTTTCCTTTATTTCATTTTTGTTTCTGTTTTGCTATTTTTTTTCTTTGTCTTGTATTTATATTACAAATCAAAACACTTTGGTTGATTCTGTAAAACAAATTGGGGCATATTTGAATTATTTCCAAACCACAAAACAAATTCCAGAATATTTGGAGCAACCAATATTTAATGGTAAATTTTAAACTCCAACTCAACTACATTTATGATTTAATTCAATGACCAGAAATGCTAGAAAAATGTGCACCGTTTTTGTTTTATGTTTCCACCTTGTGCCCTAAATCATGATTATTTTTTAAGGGCATTTTTGGGTTCATTCCAAATAGTTTTAGTTAAACCTACTTTATTAATGTGATGTGAGGGTTTGTTCATTCCCCATTTAAAGTTTAAATGAAATTTAAATGTCATTTAAACATAAATAGCTAACCTACGCGCATACTATACTAGGGATGTGACAACTCGCCCCCACTCAAAAGAATCTCGTCCCAAGATTCAGGAGTCAGCAGGAAGAGAGTGGGGTACTCGAGTCGAAGACAATCCTATCATTCCCAAGTAGCTTCTCTCTCAGAATGATGTGACCACTGAACCTTGAGAAACCGGATGTTCCAACATCGAGTGATACGCTCGGCTTGATCAAGAATACGAACATGGTACTCTCAATATGTGAGGCAATCTTGGAGGTCAAGTGTTTCGTGGTCCACTCCCCGGATCGGATCCGAGAAGCAACGCCTGAGTTGAGAGACGTGGAAGACATCATGGACTCAGGAAAGATGTGGGGGTAGTTCCAGTTGGTAGGCAACCTCTCCTCGTTTAGCGAGAATGAGAAAAGGACCAATGTAACGATGAGCCAACTTTCCCTTAATACCAAAGCATTGGGTACCCTTCAAAGGGGTAACCCGAAGGTAAGCCTTGTCATCAACCTTATAAGTTACTTCCTTATGACGACGACCATATTGGCTCTTCTAACGAGACTGGATTGTCTTCAAATTATCACGAATGATGGGAACATGCTCTTCTGCCTCCTGGATCATATCCGGTACAAAGAACTGTCTTTAGCTGGTTTTTGACCAGTTCAAAGGTGTTCGACATCTTTGTTCATAAAGAATCTCGAAGGGTGCTTTCTTGAGGCTGGATTGGTAGCTATTGTTATAAGCAAACTCAGCAAAAGGAAGACACTTCTCCCAATCCATACCGAATGAGTAATGCAAGATCTAAGCATGTCCTCGAGAATTAGACCCTTTTCACTTAACCACTTGACTGAGGGTGGAAAGCGGTACTGAAAGATAGATGGGTTCCCATGGCAGTCTATAAACTCTCCCAAAATCGAAAAGTGAAAATACTTCCATGGTCTGAATTGATCTCTAGTGGAATACCATGAAGAGACACTATTCGAGAAATATATGAGTCAGCCAACTGACCAGTAGTGAGCCACTTTGGAAAGACGACCGATGACCACAAAAATAGCATTATTCCCCTTCTTGGTCCGAGGAAAACCAGTGATGAAATCCATATCAACTTTGTCCCATTTCCACTCAGGAATCGCTAAAGGCTGAAGGGTGCCAGCAGGCCTCTGATGATCTACCTTAACACGACGACAAATGTCATAGTTAGCAATGAACTCAACGATTTATCTCTTCATTCTAGTCCACCAGAACATCTAACATAGGTCCTGATACATCTTAGTACTACCGGGATGAATAGCGAGAGGAGATTCATGAACCTCCTAGAGGATCAATTGTTGCACTTGTTGACTCTTGGGAACCACCAAACGGTTCCCAAAGTAAAAGACACCTCGATCATCTATAGAGAAACAACCAGCAACTTCCTTGGGAATATTTTTCTTCATCCGGGAAATTCCTGTATCATGCGTCTAGACTTCTATGATCTGATTCTCAAGAGTAGGTTTCGCCACCAAAGTAGAAAGGGATCCATGAGGAACAGTATGAAATGTTAAGCTTACAGAATTCCTCGTGCATAAGTGGTTGACATTATTGCAGCATGAGATTGTTGCAGTAGGACTTATGACTTAACACATCAGTCATCACATTGGTCTTTCCTGGAGTGTAAGAAATGCCCAAGTCGTAATCTGTAATCAGCTCTAACCCACGTCTCTGCCTGAGATTCAGATCCGCTTGGGTGAAGATATACTTGAGACTCTGGTGATCGGTGTAAATCTCGGTTATCAGCTAATGTCGGCATGTCTTAAGTGCATAGACCACGACTGCAAACTCTAGATCATGTGTAGGATAATTATCCTCATGTCGATGCTTATCTTTTTATTCTTGTGATAAGTTTGTATTCACTTTTTTGTGGGGATATTCATTTAGATTTTTGAGAAATACTGGTAACTTTATTCATACCCTTAAATGTGTTACTTTTACGGTGGCACACTCAACCATTACAGGTATACTGTTTTGTATTCATGGTCCTAGAAAATGAAAATTAACTCTTACAACCAAGAATTACAATGAAATATCTTGTAGACATACTATTCCTGGTATAATCTTTGCAAGTCGAACGAATACCAATATTGCAATTAGACCATAGAAGTGATACTATTACTCATTCACAAGCATAAACTCGGGTATCAATAAAGATTGGAAGCCTCTTGAGTTACCCATTCAAAAAGTTTGGAAGCAAGCCATGAACAGACTTGGGCCAAGAATGATACCCTAGAAGTGCAGGTTGTCGAACCATAAGATTATCACATTAGTGTTTAAAGAAAATGTTCCAACCCCACAAATGATGGAATAAATAATAGAAATATGAGAGAATAACATAAAGTCATCACATCCGACAAACCTCTCTACCTGCATGGCACCACCAAGCAAAGAATTAGAGTAACTTTATTGGGAAAAGCGCAGTCACCACTATACACACTAACAAAGACAACAGAGCTCTAACAGATCCCAGTTTTAAAAATAAAATTTACTTTATGAGTTCAGGAAACAAGTCGTTTCCCTTATTGGAAGACCTTTTCTTATCAGCCAGTTTCTGATATAGGAGTAAAAATGCATGATCATGTAAAAGTCAATTACAAACTCCAAAGGATTTTACGAGTTGCCATGTACCCACGTGTTGATGTATACCATCTTGACATCCTGTGTAGGGGACGCAAAAAGGCCAGTCAAACAAGCGGGGCCTGCCTCTTGCATGCCTCCAGCAGCAGAGCCGAGGTGGTAAGGTTGTTGACATTCGTCTCAGCAAACAAAGACCGCGCGTTGTCAAACCCATGCTGCATGCAATGCAATGCATGCATGCCATCTCGTCTTCTCTGTCCGGCACGAGTAAATTACATAGAAGTACCACAATTGGGGCATTGGAAGCAGATTGGTACCAAGATTGGTAATTTTTACGTGTCAGTACCAAGATTGGGGCGAGCCGTTGCAAAAAGACTAAAAGTGTGTTTTATACGTATTGACAGAAAAGTTGACCGGTTGGGCCCACCCGTCAGGCGCCACGCTGGCCAGTGCGCGTGTGCCCGCGCACTGACTGCGTGCTGACTAGGATGAGGTCGGCTTGCACCGTTTAGGTCTTGCTGGTGCGACCGAGCCAGACCCCGACACCGCTCTGCCCTCGCACCCTCGCCGGCGGCTGCCTCCCCCTCGTCGGCGGCTGCCTCCCCGCCCGCCACGCCGCCTACCACAGAACGCCGCCATAGCCTAGGATCAAAGTGCTTAGGCACTGTCACCTCCCCCGCGGCTGCTCCTCCCTCGCGCTCTCCTCTCCCCCCCCCGGCTGTTGTGCCTCCCTAGGCGATGATGGCCTCGGCGACTCCGGCAGGCGGCGATGGCTGGGGCGATGTGAGCGGCGGCGACCTCCCCCGCTTAGGCTTCGATGGCAGTGGCGGCTACTCCAGCTCGGAGTACAGTAGCGAGGATGAAGATTTTGTGGAGCCGGCGCTGTTGATGGAGCAGAGGCTGCAGTTGGCGCGAATTTGGGTGGCCAACCCTAGCACCGCCCATCACTGGACTCATGGCTTCGGTGGTGTTCTGTAAGTGGTGAACTGTTCCATTCTTGCTCACTGAAATTGGGGATTAGGGTTAGGTTTCGACTGCCTGCATGTTTAGCACTCTAATAGCTAGTCCTAACTAGAGCAGAGAAGTATAGTGGATTACATTTTTATTTGTTAGTCCAAATTGTCAGAGCAGCATTATGTGTTACCTAACTGGAGCAGAGTAGAGCATCATTAGTGGCTTACATTGTTATTTCTTAGTCCTAACTAAAGCAGAGCACCATTAGAGCAGAGCGCCATTAGACCAGAGCAGAGCAGAGAAGCATAGTGGATTAAATGAGTCCTAACTAGAGCAGAGCACCATTAGTGGACAATTCTGTTAACTACTTATATGAAAATACAAAACATCAGTTTGCTGTGAGTTAAGTACCCACTCTGTAATTATGATTGCATTGAGATAGTTGTTTACATCGTTTGATTTTGTAGTAATTGTTTAGTTTATTCATATTGCAAGGCTAAATTAAACAAAGCTTTGTTTATATGTTAGCCTATCTGTTAAGCAAAATTGTTTATTAACCAATTTTGTCTGTTATTTCATTTTGCAGTTTGTATGATGACATTTTGGATGTTAGCTTCCATTTTGATGCTTTAGAAATGTTTGAGCTGAAGCTCTGCAGTTCAGATGTGACATACATGAATATGATTGCAGTGATGGAAACCCAAGGATTTAGTGAATATGATCTGTTGTTTCACATTGAGAATCCAGATTTAGGGGAGAAAGGATTGGAGATGATAGAGAGTAATGCTGAGTTGCAACTAGTAAAGAGGCAGGTTGAGGAGTGTAAGGTTTTAAATTTGTTAGTGAGAGCATGTCCACCTCCTTGCAGCCAGTTTGAGAGGCAAGATTTATCCACTGTTCCACCTCCTTGCAGCCAGTTTGAGAGGCAAGAATTATCCACTGTTCCACCTCTTTGCAGCCAGTTTGAGAGGCAAGAATTATCCACTGTTGTGTATGAAGAGCCTGTGTTATATGATCTCAGTGAGCCACCCATCTATGCTATTGATGAAGAAGGAGTTGCCTTTGAAAGTCAGAGTAGCAGCTTTAGTGTAGCTCATGGTACTGGTGTTTGCACACAAGAGAGCAAGAATGTAAAAGGAAAACTGAAAGTTGTGTTGGAAATAGAAGAAGAAGAGGGATATGATGGCAGTGGTGGTTCTGATTGTGAAGGTGAAGATGATAGTGATGTAAACCCTTTTTATATGGGTGATGCTGGTGATATAGAGATGGAGGGAAAGAAACAGAGAGAGTATGATGAAATAGAAGAGGAAGAAACAGATGATGAAGAATCTGAGGTGGAAGAAGTGGTGCATTATGAGGGTGACACAGAGGTTGAGGAACCTTTGTTTCATAGGATGAAGAAACTGTAATTGTATAGGAAGAGAAGAAGAAGAAGAAGAAGAAGAAGAAGAAGAAGAAGAAGAAGAAGAAGAAGAAGAAGAAGAAGAAGAAGAAACAGAAGCTTCCAGTTAGGAAAGGGCCTACAACAAGGACACATTCAAGTGTAGTTCAAGAGGAGGAACCTGATTTCAAACCTTCATCTGATGAAGAAGAGAAAGGATTGTTGAAGGAGGCTGATGATGATGGTTATGAGCCATTGTCATTTGTACTGCCAAAGAAAAGGAAGAGCAGGGCAAAGCAGATGCCTCCTAGAAAATGGTACAATGAGAAGATGGAGGCACCACATGAGCAATTATGTCTAAAGATGTGTTTCTTGGATCAACATCAATTCAGAGAGGCTTTGTTGAACTTACACATCACTCAAGGCAGAAACTTCAGATATCATAGGAACTCAGATCAAAGAATAATTGTAGAATGCAACCAAAAACATTGCAACTTCTTTATGGTGGCAGCAGTTATAAAAGGTGAAACTTCTTTTGTAATCAAGAAGATGAGAATTAAGCACACTTGCCGTATTAGTACAGAGACAACAAAGGTAAGTGCCAAGTGGCTTGCACAGAAGTATGAGTCACTGTTCAGATCTGATCTAACAACTGGCATTCAGACTTTGATTGATGCCTGCATGGAGAAGTATGGTGTGGATGTGCCCAAGTCAATGGAATATAGGGCAAAGAACCTAGCTATTGATGCTGTGCTAGGAGACCACAAGAAGCAATACCCTAGGTTGAAAGACTATGCTCAGACAGTGATGGATACAAACCCTGGGAGTAGAGTAGTTGTCACTACTGTAACTCCAACACCCAATGCAAAAATCCCCCATCCAGGTCCAAGATTTCATGCTATGTTCCATTGCATCAATGGAGCAAGGGAGGGGTTTCTCAAGGGGTGCAGACCATTCATTGGTTAGTTTGTTCACCTTGTGCATTAGTTACATATTATTTCATCTTGAAATGCATTTGAATGTTCTAAATATTGAATTTGCTTGCTCATTTAGGTGTTGATGGGTGCTTCATTAAGTTAACTACTAGTGCTCAACTACTTGCTGCCACTGGTAGAGATGGCAACAACAATATATACCCACTAGCATTTGGTATTGTTGGGCAAGAGGACAAAGCTAATTGGTGTTGGTTTCTACACCAACTTAAAATCTGCCTAGGAGGAGAAGAGGGACAGTTTGGTCCATATACAATAATGTCAGATAGGCAAAAGGTATGTGCTTGCATCTTATGTCCTTGTTCCTATAAGGTTGTTTTGTGCTAGATATTAGTTTAGCTAGTTTAATTGTGTGTACCAGGGCCTACTATATGCAGTGAATGTTGTCTTTCCTAAGTGCAACCAAAGGTTCTGCCTTAGGCATATCTATGCAAACTTCCAAACTGCTGGGTTTAGGGGGGAAGATCTGAGAAGTGTATGGATAATGCTGCCTATGCATATAGTGAACACAAATTTAACATTGCAATGAATGACCTTAGAGCTGAATGTAAGGAAGCTTGGGAGTGGCTTTGTCAAATACCCAAGAAAACATGGGCAAGGCATGCATTTGACACAAACTCCAAGACTGACCTTGTAGTCAACAATTTGTCTGAGGTGTTCAACAAGTATGTCCTAGATGTTAGGAAGAAACCAATTAGGACAATGTGTGATGGAATAAAGGATAAGCAGATGATGAGGTGGCATAGGAATAGGGAGAGTGCAAAGACAGCTAGATGGGACATAACACCCCATTATAGTGAGAAGCTAGAGGTTGAGAAGGAGAGGGCCAAATATTGCAAACCAATTCAAGCTGGTGTGGACTTGTGGCAAGTTACAAGTGGGCAGCAAACCCATGCTGTTAACTTGCAAGTGCACACATGTGGGTGCAGAAAATGGGACCTCAGTGGCATCCCATGTAACCATGCCATCTCAGCAATAAACAAGGGCAAAAGAAAACCAGAGGATTATGTCAGCAAGTTCTTCAAGAAAGAATTTTATGTGGCAGCTTATGAACCAATGATCTATCCAGTTCCTGGTGAGCATGACTGGACAAGGACCCCTGGTCCTGACATTGACCCACCTGCATTTAAAGTGAAGAGAGGAAGAAAGAAAGAGAAAAGGATCAAGGGGAAATTTGAAGTTCCAAAGCCTAAGGACACATCCAGAATGGGGACTATAACATGTGGCAATTGTGGACTACAAGGACATAGGTACACTAGCTGCATGAAGCAGTTGAAGCCTGAGCTGGCTTTGAGGAAGAACAAACATGTGGTAATCCTCTTATAAGTAGTAACATGTTTTCCTTCTTGTACATTCCATTTTTTAAGTACTAACTCATTTTCCTTCTTGTTTATGCAAGCCTCTTGCAAGGAATCCCAATGCTGGTGCTGCTGCTACTACACCAGCAGCAAGAACTTCTCAACCAGCTCCTACAACAACACCAACAGCTGGAACAGGAGGTGCTGGGAGAGGTGCTGGGACAGGAGCTGGGAGAGGAGCTGGTAGAGGTGCTGGGAGAGGTGCTGCAGCTGCAGGTGCTGGGAGAGGTGCTGGTAGAGGTGCTGGGAGAGGGAGAAGTACATTCTCTGCCCCAAGGCCATCTGGTCCATCCACATCTACTGTTGGGACAGGTGCTGGTGTTACACATAGTGGATGGAGGAGGTACTTCTATGCAAGTGGCAACTAGATACTTCATGTGTGTGTTCTTGCATCCTATGATACAATGGTGATCTTGCTTTGATGATGTACTTTAAGAATCAATGCCATGTATGGCTTTTGTTCATGTGGATGCATATTATTGGATATCTTCATGTGATATGTTGATGAGTACTCAATATATTGCTGGAGTTATTGATATTTTGGAGTTATTGATGAGTACTCATTATATTGGATATCTTCATAGTGTGTATGTTCTTTTTATGATTCATATGTTGATGAGTACTCAAAATGGAGTTATTGATATGCTGGATATATTAATGGAGTTATTGATATGTTGTGTATGCTGAAAATGTTCTTTATATGATTGATATATTGATCCTATAGATATGTTGTATAAAGCGATCATTTTGGGTTTTGGTGGCTCGGGGTCGACGAAACCACCTAAAGCCATCATTTTGGGTTTTGATGGCTGGGGGTCGACGGAACCACCTAAAGCCATCAACTAGGGTCTAGGGTGGCTCGGGGTCGACGAAACCACCTAAAGCCATCAACTAGGGTCTAGGCTAGCTCGGGGTCGACGGAACCACCTAAAGCCATCATTTTGGGTTTTGGTGGCTCGGGGTGGACGAAACCACCTAAAGCCATCAACTAGGGTCTAGGGTGGCTCGGGGTCGACGAAACCACCTAAAGCCATCATTTTGGGTTTTGGTGGCTCGGGGTCGATGGAACCACCTAAAGCCGTCAACTAGGGTCTAGGGTGACTCGGGGTCAACGAAACCACCCAAAGCCATCAACTAGGGTCTACGGTGGCTCGGGGTCGACGAAACCACCTAAAGCGATCATTTTGGGTTTTTGTGGCTCGGGGTCGACGGAACCACCTAAAGCCATCAACTAGGGTCTAGGGTGGCTTGGGGTCGACAGAACCACCTAAAGCCATCAACTAGGGTCTATGGTGGCTCGGGGTGGACGGAACCACCTAAAGCCACCAACTAGGGTCTAGGGTGGCTCGGGGTCGATGAAACCACCTAAAGCCATCAACTAGGGTCTACGGTGGCTCGGAGTCGACGAAACCACCTAAAGCGATCATTTTGGGTTTTTGTGGCTCGGGGTCGACGGAACCACCTAAAGCCATCAACTAGGGTCTACAGTGGCTCGGGGTCGACGAAACCACCTAAAGCCATCAACTAGGGTCTACGGTGGCTCGGGGTCGACGAAACCACCTAAAGCGATCAATTTGGGTTTTTGTGGCTCGGGGTCGACGGAACCACCTAAAGCCATCAACTAGGGTCTAGGGTGGCTCGGGGTCGACGAAACCACCTAAATCCATCAACTAGGGTCTAGGGTGGCTCAGGGTCGACGAAACCACCTAAAGCCATCAACTAGGATCTACGGTGGCTCGGGGTCGACGAAACCACCTAAAGCATCACTGTACCATAACAAACTATTCCTTTTGCAAATGCATTTAAGCATTTAAGAATCACTCTAACATATGTAACTATATGCATTTAAGAAGCATTTAACCATCAGAATAACATAAGCATCGGTATGTAAACATTTTCAGTCTAACATAAGCATCACTGGAGTTCACATTACATAGTGGAGTTCAAATGCACAATCCATCCTTTTCTCACAAAAGGATGAATAGCATATTACTAGGTAGATAAACAGCCAGAGTTCACAATTAGTACTAGAACCATACATTACACAACCATAATTCTAAGTTACTAGGTCATTGCACAGCCATCCTTCCCAAAAGGTCTGCAATGCCCACTAATCTCAATTCATCTTGTTCAGTTCTCCAAGATGGCCTGGATCCCCTTGATCTTCTCCTTCAGCTTCTCCTCTGCCTTCATGAGCTCAGTTATCTTAAACTCTTGCATCTGCTTCTCTTCATTATGGTTTTCCTTGAGCTTCAGCAGATCAGCAACCTGGAACTTCAACTCTAGCTTCTCTTGGGTGAGCTTCTCCTCAAACTTTGTGAACTCTGCATTCTTCAACTCCAAATTCATCCTAGCCTCACTCAGCAATTCCTTCTCTTTCATATTCTTCAACTTGAGGTTTTGGATGGCAAATGCTTGAGCACTTGTCAGGTTGCACAGGATTTCATACTTCTATTGAAGCTTCTCTGTAGCTGCATCTTTCTTTGCCATTTCTGCATTCTTACGAGCCACCAATTCAGCTCTGCATTCGTGCTGATATGTGACAGCTGACTGCAGATAACTAAAATCCACAACCCTATCCTGCTGAAAGTCCACAAGTTGATGCACATCTTTCACTAACTTGTCATAATCTGCATCCAGCTTCTTCTTTTCTTCTGTCAAATGGTGAATAGTTAAAGCACTTTGAAGATTATCATTCACCCTAGCAGACTTGCTCTCTTCAACCATTGACCAAAGCTTCAGCAATGCATTCTCCATTGTTGGGGGCCACTGCTCATCAACCCACTGAACAAACCCACAATTCTGACCTTCCTGGAAAAATAACAAGGCAAAATTTAGTACAATACAACTACTATGAGTAGTAAGCTAAAGTTAGTTCATGCCAGTAGCTAATGTTGGTACTGACCAACACTGAATTTGCACAGCCATGTGCTAAGCAAGAGGGTGATCAATATATAATTAGCAGAGTAACACTCCATTCAACTTTGCATAATAACCAACTTACAATTAGCCATTAATATAATGGAATCCTACAATCTGCACTACCACTCTAGCAGTGAACTACTTTGCCATATATCACTAACAAATGGAACATAGAAATCACTGAATGAAGAGTTATCAAACCAGACTACATTAGCCTAGCTAAATACACTACATTAGCCTACAGGAACAAACTAGCTAATGACAGTACCTACTGTCAGCAGTAAGCAACAGTTACTTATTAAGAGTCACACATCAGCTAATGGAGGGGCTAATGTGAGTACTAAGCAACATTGCATACAAGCATAAATAAATAGCATGTGCACACAACAGAGCATTCATGTGCACACAATAGAGCATGCTTGAGCCTATATTTAGCCTAAATGCACTCCACTGACCATAATATTCACCATTCCTACAATGAGCACTACAGTATGGCATATATGACTAACAAAATTACCATACACATAACTGAATCACAATTGGCAAACAAGACTCTGTCACTTCCAATGAACATATCCTGTGCATAATCAATAAGGCAAGAAAAATACCGACTCTGCACATGCTAAGAACCTTCTCCCAGTCATTGTTCCTTCAAATGCAACAAGCCTCTATGATGGCTTCCCATGCTTCTCGCACAGCACTATCAGATCTAGCTCAAGACCCTTGTAATCTGGGTCCTCAAGAGAGAAAGGCACCTGCCCAAGCAAAATCCAAGTTAGCACCATGTGCAGAGGACGAGGACAAAGCAAATCAAACGAAATCCTCACACCAAAGATCACCTACACAGAAAAATCCCCAAATTTTCTAAACCTAGTCCTAACCCTAGCTCCAATGGGGTAACTGACCTGATTGAGCCCATCGGTGGAGGTTTCCGAGTGCATGTACGGGAGGCTTGAGTTGTCGTCACTGCTCTCGTCTTCAAAAACCATGGCCGCGGCAGCTTCATGTGGCGGCCGGCGGGGGCGGGCGCAGGCGGCGGCGAGGCAGAGAGAAGGAAGAACGCAGAGCAGAGCGGGGGGAGTGAGCAGGGTGTGGCTCGACCGCACCAGCCGCGCTCTAAACGGCTCGACCCGGGCTCGTCCGAGTCAGCGCGCGGGCACGCGTGCACTGGCCAGCGTGGCGCCTGACGGGCGGGCCCAACCGGTCAGCTTTTCTGTCAATACGTATAAAACGCACTTTTAGTCTTTTTTGCAATGGCTCGCCCCAATCTTGGTACTGACATGTAAAAATTACCAATCTTGGTACCAATCTGCTTCCAATGCCTCAATTGTGGTACTTCTATGTAATTTACTCGTCCGGGACACAAGCCAGGAGCGAGGAGTACAACGGAAGCCACGGCAGATCGCTCTGTGACCTGATGTGACAGTACGACGGCCGAGTGCATTGAGTTACATCATTGCCGGTTTTGATGTTGCGCACGAAGAGCTGGGACCGGTCACCAAGTATGTGCGCCTAGGCGAGGAGGTGTTCCGCGGCAAAATCTGACGCTCGCAGCAGATCTTTTAGCCATAATAAGAGAACTGTAAATATCTTTTGGGAGTTGTAAAAGGTCCACATATAGCTGTTAATGTTTCTTGGTAATATGCACAGTCTAAAGTTCAACTGCCAAAACTTCACTTGAAAATTGAAGAACCAGGAAAAAAATCCGAAGTTTTAAGTTTGACCAATAATTACTTTATAAAATGTGATATATAACACAAAATTCTAATTGATCATTTTGTTGCATCAACTTGATAATACAATTTGTAGTATACTGCTTCAAAATAATTATATCATTGAGTTTATTAATCAATGTGTTGACATTACATTTTGGCTTGCTAAAAAATGTCATTAGAATGATTTAAAATAAAAAAGTGTTCAATGTAAGAATTGTACATCTCACTGAAATAAATTACCTTATTTTTTTGCATCATCATAGTTTAAGATTGTATGCGATATAAACAACAGGACGGGCAAATGGTTGTAATATGGTAGACTTGTTCGAAGGGTGTGTGGAGGTGTGTCTACGGCGGATCTAGTAGGATCTACTTGGCGTTGTCTCCCGTGGAGCGCTTGGATCCAGTCTACGTTTGTGTGTCTACATGTTGGATCTTTCCAATCTGGATTTCTCTTCACAGCAGCGGTTGTTGTAATATACTGGACTTGTTTGAATGGTGTGTGGAGCTGTGTCTCCAGCGGATCTAGTAGGATCTACTCGGCGTTGTCATCAGTGGAGCGCTCGGATCCAGTCTACATTTTTGTGTCTGTAGGTTGGATCTTTTCGATCTGGATTTCTCTTGATTGGCAGCGGTTGTTGTTTTGGTGCGCGGTCCTATGGGGGCCTTAGCATGATGATTTTTCGACCGTTGTCGGTGGGAACGACACCTATGGGATCACAAGAATCCCTACTACGATTGCGGGGCGCGGGGTCATGAGAAGAGCGGATCAAACAGATAGCACACGGTTTGTTTATCCAGGTTCGGGCCGCGAGGATGCGTAAAACCCTACTCCTGCTTTGGTGGATTGTATATCTGTGTTCTTGAGCTAGCTATGGGGCTAGAGGAGCTCCAAAAAGCCGAATCCTCCTCCTGGTCGCCTCGGGCCTCCTTTTATAGGAAAGGGGTTGCCACAGTGGCACACAGGAGGTGGAAAGGGTACAGCGATGTGAGGTTATCCCTTGCATTACATGACAAGGCACATTTAATGCGTCTTGCCCAGGTGTCCCTGCTTTATCGGGGACGGGGGAGAGCCCTGTCTCGTCCATCGCTGCTCCCTCTCGTGTCGACACGCGCCCTGGCCAGCGGCGCCTGCGGTGCCATGTAGGCAGGCAGGCAGCTGAGGTGGCGCAGTGGTGGGTCTCCACGAAGATCTACATGCCGCCATGTAGGTGCCTGCCCAGCTGGTTGGGTCGGCAACTGCATGTGAACGGCGGTGGAGGTTTGACTAGCATGGGCCTGATGGTGGCCCTATGGGTGTTCTTGGCAAGGGCCTTGCCGGGGCCCCGGCAAGGGTTTTGCCGTGGCGCCTGCTGTCATCCCCGGCAAGGCTCTTGCCGGGGGCCTTGTGGTCCTCCTTGGCTGGGATCCCGCCAAGGATCATCATCTTCTAAAGGGTGTATCTGATCTTGAATGTATTCACAAAGATCTGTATGCCACCACGGGGATGTCTCCCGAATCCTTGCCCCATGGGGGCAGTGGACTCAAGGGTGACTTACTCCATAGGTGTGGGGCGAGCTACCACGGCAAGGTTCTTGCCGGGTTTGCTAAAACCGCCTCCCGGCAAGGATCTTGCCGGGGGGTCCGCTTCGTCCCCTTTGCTCTTTGTGGTCTTGGTCTTGGCGTCGTTCTGCTTCTCCTGAGCTTCGGCCTTACCTTGGCTCACCTCCCTTGCCTTGCTCAATGTGGTGGTGCCCGTGGCTCAGACTGCCCGTGCACAATTATAGGGGTACAAAAAGTGTACCCCTCTGTTTGTACACCGACAAGAGCCTCCGGGCCTGGGCCACACGTAAGCGCAATCGCGTCATTGGGCTAGGCCCAAAAACGATGCGCGGGCAGGCGGGGCGGTTTTTACCGCGGTAAGTTTCTTCACGCGCTGTGCTTCCCACGCTTCCCGCACGTGGCGCGGCGTGGGGAGGCGTGTGTGACGTGGGTGGCATGCGTGGGGCTGAGCTCTGCATGCATGTGTCACGTCGTAGTAAAGGGGGCGGTTCGCGCCCTCCCCATAAACGGAGGAAGGCGTGGAGGCGCGGCCCATTTACTGAACGGGGCCGAGGCGTGGTCTTCAAGGCGTCTACTCCCTACGATCACGGGGTGGGAAGAGGTCGCCTCACCCGTCACCTCGGTCCTACACGCCTGCCACATGGCTCTCATGCGCTTGGGGTGGCGAACGGTGGAGGCGGGAAACCGGGCCGCCGCGGGCTGGGGCGGCGGGTCGGTCCTAGTTCCCTGCGCCTTCCGCGTCTTGATTGGCTGAGCGGGGCGGCCGAGCCCCCACCCAGTTCCTTTATAAAGAGCAGGAGGGGGGATGGCGTCCCGCATTCTTTCATCTCCTCCTTCCTTCAGCTTCTGCTCCCCCTTCCATCCGCCATGGAGAGAGGGAATCCTGGTCCTTCAACGGTGGCGGCGAGGGTCGCCGCTCGATAACGCGTCCCTCCTTCTCCTGC
The DNA here is from genome assembly GCF_018294505.1 of Triticum aestivum. Lineage (NCBI taxonomy): Eukaryota > Viridiplantae > Streptophyta > Magnoliopsida > Poales > Poaceae > Triticum > Triticum aestivum. Next base: position 92,885,940 of record NC_057812.1, on the reverse strand, counting down.
ACCCGTGGTGACAGAGCCAGCCGCGAGGGGAAGGGGGACGGGGCGAGGCCATGGGCAAGGCCGAGGCACTCGGGGAAGAGGAGGACGGGGCGGCGCACCGGCCTCGCCTCCGCCAGCAGTTCCTCCCCCCATGGAGGGCCATGTTGGGGATGACCCTTGCGAGTTCTTCGTCAGGCTGCGTCGGCCGCCTCGCCGTCGCCTTCGTCTCCCGACTCCATTCGCGCGGGAGATGGAGCTGGATCCACCAGAGTTGCTGCGGCTACACATGAGGGGCTGTGGGATCAGCAGCACGCGGGTTCACGTCGACTTCCCAGCCCCTCACGTGATGTATCTCCGTCGGGGATGGAAGACGTTTGCCCATATCCACTGCTTGACGGAGGGGCTCACTCTCCTTTTTAAGCTGATGGAGGGTGGCCTTCTCTCCACCAAGGTCTTCGGATGCTTTGGGACCTGTGCAAGGTGCTGCGTGGAGAGCTCTTCTGATAGTGAAGACTCCTCCTCGGGCGGGAGCGACGAGGAGGACAGCGGCAGCGACGACGAGGGTAGTAGGCGGCAGGATGACGGGTCCTATTAGGTGTCGGGTGCCGCTCCGTGCGGCACCGGCGACCCCATCATCCGCGTCGCCGGCTCCCTGAACTTCTAGGGGTCGTCTCCTTGGGCGGCTGGCGTTGGGAGGTTGCGGAAGAGGAAGAGGGCGGGCGGCAAGGCCTTCAAGTCGGAGTACGCGGGCACCGATGCCTTCGACGCGTGCTGACGTCCTGCCACCTCGTCTTCGAGCTCTGCTTCCGGTGCCGCCATCACCATCCAGCCTTTGGACGGCCACCAAGATGTTCTCTTGGTGTCTTCTGCCACCCGTAGCTCGCCTAGGCGCTCCTTTTGTCTCTTTCGCCTCCTTGACCTGCCTCCTGAGGAGAGGGACAAGAAAGGGATTACAGGCACCTTTTCTGTTTTTAGTTTGTAAGCCTTCGGGCCTTAGCTGAATTTAAAACTTGTAATCCCATCATTCATGTTTTTCATTCCCTATGGACTGTACCTGAGTGGAATGTTTTTAATGAAAAAGGAATGCTTGCCGGGTCATTTGTTTGTGGGTAGAACCCACGATAAGGAGTAGATCCTTGATATCTTTAAGATAAACATTTCCTTGCCCGGCAACAGGCCTTGTCGTCTCCCCACTTCGCTCGACCTTTCTCACACCTTTGGCGGAGGCAGGGATGAGGTGGGTTCAGGCTCCTTGTTTCATCCTCTCGCTGCCGCGACTACGACCAAACCTGGCCCCAGGAACGAGCCCTAGGGCCTAGAGTTAGGGGAGCACGGTAGCTTTAGGAAAAAACGAGGTTTCACATACCTCAGTCCATAAGGGAATGCATGATAAGGGATTAAGAACTTATCTGAAGTTGTAGCCCCCGGCAACTCTGGTTTGCCGTGGGTGAATCTTTGCTCTTGCAGCCCCCGGCAATACTGGCTTGCCGGGGTCTAGATGCTGGTCTGTCCCTCTTCTCTTTTTCGTCCTCAAGTGATCCGGCAAGGATATCTGTGAGTCCTGCGAACCAAAGAAGACGAAAGAACGGCAAAGAGACGCGCACTCGACCTCTAAGCTAGGGGTTAGCCGCCGCTAAGCACTATCAACCCTAACCAAGGACGAGACTCGACCTAGCATGCATGCTATAACTTAGGGCGCCAGTGCTTCATTTATTTATGCTCAGGGTCTGCGTCTGGCTTTGTACAAAGGGTTACATGCATCATCGGCAATGCTTGTACAAAAGGTGGCTTGCCGGGGGGCCCGACAAGCCGCGCCTCATGGGTAAAACTTGCGAAGATGCTCAATGTTCCAGGAGTTACTCACCGGAACGGCATCTTCGGTCTCTAGGCGGACTGCGCCGGGCCTGGTGACTCGTATTACCCGATAAGGGCCTTCCCACTTTGGCGTCAACTTGTTAGAATTCTTGGCCGATTGAACGCGCCGAAGGACAAGGTCGCCTTCCTCAAGGCTTCGGGCATGAACCTTGCGGCTATGGTAGCGGCGCAAGGCTTGCTGGTAGCGTGCTGCTCTCACAGCCGCCCGAAGACGATCTTCCTCAAGGAGCAGTGCGTCATCTTGCCGCAGTTGCTCTTGCTCAAGCTCATCATAAGCGAGCACTCGAGGTGACCCGTATATGAGTTCAGTGGGGAGAACTTCTTTTGCCCCGTATACTAGGGCAAAGGGTGTCTGGCCGGTGGCTCGATTTGGTGTCGTCCTGATCGACCAAAGAACCGTCGGCAACTCATCAATCCAGCGCCTTCCACTCTTGTGCAGCCTGTCAAAGGTCTTGGTCCTTAAGCCTCGCAGTACTTCAGCGTTTGCCCTCTCAGCTTGACCATTGCTTCGTGGGTGAGCAACGGAAGCGAAACAGACTTTGCTGCCGAGGTCTTGGATATATTGCATGAAGGTGCGGCTTGTGAACTGTGTGCCGTTGTCGGTGATGACCCTGTTGGGTACACCAAAATGGCACACTAGTCCCTTGAAGAACTTGATGGCTGACTGAGCTGTGACCTTCCTCACTGCCTCCACCTCCGGCCACTTTGTGAACTTGTCGATTGCAACGTACAAGTACTCAAAGCCCCCGACAGCGCGGGGGAAAGGGCCCAGTATGTCGAGCCCCCAGACCAAGAAGGGCCAGGAGAGAGGAATGGTTTGAAGGGCTTGAGCTGGCTAATGAAGCTTCTTTGAATGGAACTGACACGCTTCACACCTGGTGACTAGTGTCGTCGCATCCTGGAGGGCGGTGGGCTAGAAGAAGCCTTGCCGAAATGCCTTGCCGGCAAGGGCCCTTGACCCGATGTGGGATCCACATATGCCTCCGTGTATCTCCGCCAACAGCTCCAGTCCTTCCTCTCGAGGGATACACTTCAATTTCACACCGTTCGGCCTCTTTCTGTACAGGATGTCATCGACGAACTGGTACATGGTAGAGCGATAGGCTACTTTTTCCGCTTCTTCCTGCTCTTCAGGAAGTTCCCCTGTTTGGAGGAATCGGACGGTATGTTGTGCCCACGCTGGAGCTTGGGGCTCGACGGAGAGGACTAAAGGCATTTCCTCCGCTATGGGAGCGGCTGTCTCGACGGCAAGAGCTTGACGCTCCACCGGAGCTAGCCATCCCGTGGCGGGTTCAGTGTCCTCGGCGACATCCTTGCCGGCGGCTCCGGGGAGCTCGGCGGGAAAGTACTTGCCGGGTCCTGATCTCCTCCTCTTGTTCTGCTCTGTTGATGGATCAACGGATGGTTGAGTTAGATGGAGCACAAAGGTACCTGGTTCCACAGGTAGCTTGAGGGCAGCGCGTTTTGACAGGTAATCGGCAATATCATTCTCCGCTCGGGGAACGTATTCAGCCTGTATACCGTCGAAATGCTCTTCCAGCTTTCTCACTTCATCGACGTAGGCCTTCATCAACAGGCTCGGGTAGTCCTTGTTGACTTGCTTGATGACGAGCTGAGAGTCGCCCCTGGCGATGAGCTTCTTGATTCTGAGGTCCGCCGCGATCCTAAGACCGGCAAGAAGCCCTTTGTACTCTGCCGTATTGTTTGTTGACAGCTCCCTGGGGAAGTGCATCTAGATCACGTACTTGAGGTGCTCTCCGGTGGGCGCGACAAGCAGTACGCCAGCCCCGGCGCCGTGTAAGGAGAAAGCTCCATCAAAGTACATGATCCAACTGCAACTTGCCTCCTTGTCGGGGAGAGCAGTCTCTTGGGCTTCTTTGTCAGGCGTTGCGGTCCACTCTGCAATGAACTCCGCCGGGACTCGGCTCTGAACGAAGTACTTTCAAACTTGAGGCCAAAGCTGGACAGCTCCAGTGCCCATTCCACAATTCTTCCCGTTGCATCTGGATTGTGCAATATCCGTTGCAGAGGGAGACGAGTGACGACAGTGATCTCGTGTGCCTGGAAGTAGTGACGCAGCTTCCTCGAGGCCATAAGAAGGCCGAAGAGAAGTTTCTGCACACCGGAGTACCTTGATCTAGCTCCCTGCGGGAGGGAACTAACAAAGTAGATCGGGCGCTGCATCATTTTCTTCTTCAGCGTCACTTCAACTGGCTGTGTCGTCTCTGCATTGGTGGTGTCAGGCTCTATCGTTGCCATTACCTCGTCGTCAACCTCTCTCTACGCCACTAGTGCAGCGCTGACCACCTGGTTCATTGCTGCCAGGTATAGCAGCAACGGCTCCTGTGGCCTAGGCGCAACTAGTATTGGCGCAGAGGATAGGTACTTCTTCAAATCTTGCAACGCTGCTTCGGCTTCTGGCGTCCACTCCATTGGGCCCACCTTTTTCAGGATCTTGAAAAAGGGAAGGGCGTGCTCGGCAGACTTGGAAATGAATCTGCCCATGGCGGCGACGCAACCAGCAAGCCGACACACATCCTTGATTCACTTGGGTGCTTCAACCTGCTCTATAGCTTTGATCTTGTTTGGATTGGCCTCTATCCCACACTGTGACACAAAGAACCCGAGAAGCTTGCCGGACGGGACGCCAAAGACGCACTTCTCAGGGTTCAGCTTGAGATTGACCTTGCGTAGGTTTGCAAATGTTTCTTGCAAATCCGGTATGAGGGTTGCCCTGTCCTTGGTTTTGACCACTATGTCATCCATATAAGCTTCCATATTTCTATGGAGCTGGGGTTCAAAACCAATCTGGACCGCCCTTGCAAACGTCGAACCAGCACTCTTCAGCCCAAAAGGCATCCGCATGAAACAATATGTACCACATGGGGTGATGAATGTTGTTTTCTCTTCGTCTTCTTTTGTCATGAAGATCTGGTGGTAGCCGGAGTAGGCATCGAGGAATGACAACAGATCACACCCAGCTGTGGAGTCAACAATCTGGTCGATGCGCGGCAACGGGAAGGGGTCCTTAGGACAAGCCTTATTGATATCTGTGTAATCAATACACAGCCTCCACTTCCCATTAGCCTTGCGCACTACGACCGGATTGGCCAACCACGTTGGATGGAGCACTCCTCTTACCAAACCCGCTGCTTCCAGTTTCCGGATCTCTTCTGTGATGAACTCTTGTCGTTCCAAAGCTTGCTTTCTGACCTTCTGCTTGACGGGCCGCGCATGAGGACAGACAGCAAGGTGGTGCTCAATCACCTCCCTGGGAACGCCGGGGATGTCGGAAGCTTGCCATGCAAACACATCGACATTCGCCCGCAGGAAGGTGACGAGCGCGTCTTCCTATTTGTCGTCAAGGGTGGAGCTTATGGTGAAAGCCCCTCCCGTGCCGTCCTCATTGACAGAAACCTTCTTGGTTCCCGGCGGTATGGCCCTGGGCTTCTTGTTTCCGCCGGTGGAGCTCTCTGGCACGTCCTCGACGGGAGCGCTACACTCCGAAGAGGTGCGCTTGCCGGAGTGGGTGTCCGAGGTCTCACCGGTCTTCTTCTTCTTCTTCCCTCCCGGGGTCCCAGCGGCAGGAGCAAGTGCCCTAGTGGCGGCAGCTGCTGCAACTGCTTGCTGGTATAGTTGGTCAGCGCAAATCAGCGCATCTTTCTTATCGGAGGGGATGGTGATGATCGTCACAGGTCCTGGCATCTTCAGGGTGTTGTAGGCGTAGTGTGACGCCGCCATGAACTTGGCCAGCGCTGGGCGGCCAAGGATCCCGTTGTAGGGCAAGGGGATCTTGGCAACATCAAACACGATCCTCTCCGTCCTGTAGTTCAGATCGCTTCCAAAAGTCACGGGCAGCGTGACCTTTCCCTTGGGTTGGCTTCTTCCCGGGTTGACCCCCTGAAACGTGCCCGTCTCTTCGAGGTCTCCATCAGGAATCTGCAGTTTCTCGATCACGGCAGGCGAGATCAAGTTCAGACCGGCCCCGCCATCGACTAGCATCTTTGTCACCTTGAGGTTGCGTATTGTTGGTGAAACCAACAATGGCAAGCACCCGACCGCAGTAGTGCGATCAGGGTGATCCTCAGTGTCAAAAATGATAGGTGTGCTGGACCACTTCAGCGGCCTTTGGGCATCAAACGACGGCTCTGCCGCTGTAATCTCTCGCGCCCACTGTTTAAGCTGGCGGTGAGAAGTATGCAGCGAGGCCCGCCGTCGATGCACATGGCCTCTGTAGCTTTCTGAAACTCTTGGTCGCCGGATTCGTCGTCCTCTTCGTGATCGTCGTCTTCTGGCTTTTTGTCACGGCCCCGGGCGGGCCTCTCCTATTGTTTATCATTGCCGCGACGGCCCGCCTGGCCGTCACGCTTCTTGCCGGACCCCTTAGCACCGTCTTGGCCCTTCTCCTTGTCCCGTCTCTCAAATTCAGCCCTCTGCTTCTCAGCGAGGAGCTCAACCTGTCAGCAGTCTTGGAGCGCATGGCCTTTGGTGCGATGGATCTTGTAGTATCGCTTGTCGGAGTTTCCTGGCTTCTCGGCAACCGCCAAGGCCCGGCAGGCGACACATCCAGCAATTTCCTTGCCGGGGTCATCTGCCTTGGTTTTCTTGGTGGAGCCGGTGTCATCAGATCCCTCAACGGCAAGCACGGCTTTACCTTTGCGCTTCCTGTTGCGGCGCCGGCCCTTCTTCGCCGGGGCGGTAGTATCTTCATCTGAGGAGTCGGTTTCCATGTCGGCGTCTTCGCCGGGGTACTTCCTTCCCTCTTCAGCCTGGGCACATCTGTCAGCAAGAACATAGAGTTCTGCTACATCTTTCACCTTGTTCATTACCAGCTCTTCGCGCATCTTGCAGTTACGCACGTTCTGATGGAACGCGCTGATGATGGCGGCAGGGTGAACATCAGGGATATTGTACTGTATCCGGCTGAACCTCTATATATACTTGCGGAGACTCTCGCCTCCCTTCTGGGGAATGACGTGCAGGTCGCTCGCTTGGCCATGGGCTTGGTGGCCTCCAGTAAAGGCGCCCACAAACTCATGGCACAAATCCGACCAGGAGGAAATAGAGTCTACCGGCAAGTGCATCAACCATGACATGGCGTTGGGTTTAAGAGCCAACGAAAAGTAATTCACAAGCACCTTATCGTCGCGGGCTCCGGCAGCTTGCATCACAATGGTGTAGATGCTGAGGAACTCGGACGGGTGGGTCTTGCCGCTGTACTTTTCGCCCACGCCAGGTTTGAAGGTGCGGTGAGTGGGCCACTGGAACTGCTGCAGCTCACGGGTAAAAGCCGGACAACCTACCTCGTAAGGTAGGCCTCCAGGGCTCTCTGGTGCCGGGTGGTTCACAGCAGGCCCTGCTCGCCTGTCTGACTGGTGGTGCGCTCCGCGCCGGCGCTCGATAGTGGTTCGAGCGTCTTCATGTTCTCGTTCCCGAAGGACTTGGCGCTGGTCACAGTGGGTCCGCGGGTCAGACGACGCTATGGATATTTCATCGCCCGTAACGTCGCGACGGGCTGGCGTTCGCGGTACCGGGCAGGGAGGAGGCGAGTGCACCGTGGTCGCGGCGCCGCCGGCTTTCCTGCCACTGGTGCGTGGGACTACGTTGAAGCATCGATCCGGGGGCTCCACCGGACTCGGTTCGTCTTTGTTGGCCACTACAACAAGGCTTCGAATAGTGGCTCTCCATTCGTCGAATTTCCCCGTAGTGGGAGGAAAATCAAGGAGCAACTGCGTGCGCTAGGGCTTCTGCTGGCGTTGGTGGCAGCGAAACCTGCACGGATCGTGACGCGCTTCGACTTCTGACCATGTCAGAAGGAGCTCTATCACGACCCAGTGGTCGTATGCCATCTTCACCAGCGCCTCGGCGAGCGAGCAGGTCTTCTACCTCCCGGGAGTGGCGCTCGGGGCTCTTCCCGCGGCGATGCCCGGGGTCTTCGGCGTGATTACGCCGTTCGTTGCACGCCGCTTGAGAGGAGCGCGCCGTCGGCGCCGGCGTGGGAATCTTGGAGGCCCTCGCATCGCCTTCAGGCGGGGTGGCAGCGATCTTGGAAGGCCCCGCGCCACCCGCGGAGGGCCTGGCTTCGTCTTTGGATTTGGCGGCGTGCGGCCCGTTACCAGGCGCACGAACATCGCCGCCTCCCAAACTCCGGCTGCTGGGACGGTGTTGGTGTTTGCGAACGGCGCCCCGGGTCCTTTCTGCGACCAGTCCGCTGCTCGCCCGCGTCGGGACGGGATGTTCGGCTTCCGACGGGCCAACCACCACCGTCATCTTCTTCTTGGGCGCCATGACGATGAAGAAGCGTCGAACTAACTGTTAAAGCCGATTCTCACAACCGCGCCCCCTACCTGGCGCGCCAAAGATGTCGATGGGAACGACACCTATGGGATCGCAAGAATCCCTACTACGGTTACGGGGCGCGGGGTCGTGAGAAGAGCGGATCAAACAGATAGCACACGGTTCGTTTATCCAGATTCGGGCCGCGAGGATGCGTAAAACCCTACTCCTGCTTTGGTGGATTGTATATCTGTGTTCTTGAGCTAGCGATGGGGCGTGAGGAGCTCCAAAAAGCCGAATCCTCCTCCTGGTCGCCTCGGGCCTCCTTTTATAGAAAAGGGGTTGCCACAATGGCACACAGGAGGTGGAAAGGGTACAGCGATGTGAGGTTATCCCTTGCATTACATGACAAGGCGCATTTAATGTGTCTTGCCCAGGTGTCCCTGCTTTATCGGGGACGGGGGAGAGCCCTGTCTCGTCCGTCGCCGCTCCCTCTCGTGCCGACACGCGCCCTGGCCAGCGGCGCCCGCGGTGCCATGTAGGCAGGCAGGCAGCTGAGGTGGCGCAGTGGTAGGTCTCCACGAAGATCCGCATGCCGCCATGCAGGTGCCTGCCTAGCTGGTTGGGTCGGCAGCTGCATGCGAATGGCGGTGGAGGTTTGACTGGCGTGGGCCTGATGGTGGCCATACGGGTGTTCTTGGCAAGGGCCTTGCCGGGGCCCCGGCAAGGGTCTTGCCGTGGCGCCTGCTGTCATCCCCGGCAAGGCTCTTGCCGGGGGCCTTGTGGTCCTCCTTGGTTGGGATCCCGCCAAGGATCATCATCTTCTAAAGGGTGTATCTGATCTTGAATGTCTTCACAAAGATCTGCATGCCACCACGGGGATGTCTCCCGAATCCTTGCCCCATGGGGGCAGTGGACTCAAGGGTGACTTACTCCGTAGATGTGGGGCGAGCTGCCACGGCAAGGGTCTTGCCGGGTTTGCTGAAATCGCCTCCCGGCAAGGATCTTGCCGGGGGGGTCCGCTTCGTCCCCTTTGCTCTTTGTGGTCTTGGTCTTTGCGTCGTTCTGCTTCTCCTGAGCTTCGGTCTTACCTTGGCTCACCTCCCTTGCCTTGCTCAGTGTGGTGGTGCCCGTGGCTCAGACTGCCCGTGCACAGTTATAAGGGTACAAAAAGTGTACCCATTTTTTTGTACACCGACAACCGTCTACTAAAACAATGTTTCATCGACTCCGATGAGGAAAGAGTGATGATGGCGACGTGCCTTCGGCTCGCTCTAGTGCTTGTAGTTGTTGCTAGTTGGTCTATAAATTTGGATATAATTCTTACTTCTGATTTTTTTTATATTACATTGACAATTGATGAATAGATCGAAAGTATTTTCGCAAAAAACAAAGTAAAAGGGGGCTTTGTCACCCTAAAGATTATCTTAAATTGATAAGTGCTCAATATGAAAATCTTGCGCCTCATTTAGGCATGCAATTTTTTCTTTATTGGATTGCCACAATCCAAGGACATATGCAACCTCCATAGAAAAATATCACATACATGTCTGTGATACATGTGTGAAGTAAAGCGTGAGTGTTTTATTCTTCAAGAGGACCCTGAACTAAGAAGTGTTCAACATAAAAATTGTGCGTCTTGTCGTGGCGGACAATTTTGCTTTTGAATCATATCAATCCGAGATACTTTTGCGAACCAACCTATGTTGGATGGTTAGAGACATTATGGTATCCCAAACCATCAGGGTTTAAGTCCTGTTGCTCACATTTATTCCTGAATTTATTTCAGACTTCCGTCGATGCGCATTCAGTGGGAGGAGACGTTCCCGTCGACGATTGAGGTGCCTACGGTGATTTTGTAAATTCGTAAATTTCGAGATGATATGCCGGTTTAGTCTTTCAGAGGTGCTCACAGGGTTAGAGTGTGGATGTATGTATTCATAGGGTTAAGTGTATACACGTGTATATGAGCCTTGCGTATGTACTGTGTTCAAAAACAATATTGGAAATACTTTTCCTTTTATGTAAACGACAGAAGACCTCCGTCTGAACGCACTGAAAGTCCAGCCGCGTGGACCGAAAAGTCAATTCACGAGCCAGCTACTGCAAAACGCCTCGTCGATTCATTGACTTTTAACAATCGACAGTTAATTACGGGTTTGTAACCTTGCATGCAGAGGAGAGAGGTCCGCTCACATGCCTAGAAGAATTGAGGCGACAAGCAATTGAAGCCAGCACCAAGGCATACATGCTAATAACGGGGAGTGGCTCACATCGGTGGGAAGCAAAATGTGGATCAGTGCCAGCGGGTCATGGGTAGTGAATGGGTAGTTCTCAAATTAGCACAACTGCATTCGAATATTTCATATTAGATTCTTAAGTCCATACAAAACCATGCAAAGGAAATAAATCTACGTACTACATCGATCACCTAGCTGCTCCTCGTTAGAGATGTCGACAATCTTCACGCCCGGCTCTAGCGGCATGGGCGGCAGCTATAGCTCCCGCGCCTCCGGCTGCTCCACTGCGGCCTCTTTCTCCTCTATCTCCGCGTCGAGTTCGGTGAAAAGCGCGCCGAACGCCGCCTGCTCCTGCCGGAGGAAGTAAGGTTGGCCTCCACGTTTGTCTCATCCTGAATGGACTCCAGAATGGCTTGCTGCTCCGCAATCCCCGCGGCTTGGGCGACGGCGAACTCTGGCTCGGCCTTCGCCATGTTGAAGACTTGCTCTAGTAGCTCCACCTCCTCCTCCTCCGGATCCGCCTCCCCCATCGGATCCAACAGCGGCTCTCCCTCCTCCTCCACTGGCTGTTGCTCCTCGTTCTCCTCCGGCTCCGGCGAGTCCGGAGGCAACCTGGTAACGATGCGGGCGGCGTGCCTTGCCTTCATCTCCTCCGTGATCTACTTCCAGCGCTCAGGCGTGAGCATAACGTACGTGGTGATGAGGCGCCAGACCATTGCCGGAGAGCATGGGAGAGCAGGGAGAGGAGGCGGACAGGCTCGGGTGGCGGCGCAGAGAGGGAGGAGGTGGATGGGCTAGGGTTGGGGACACCGGCCGGCTATGGCCTCGGGCGGCGAGCCGGAGCAGCACCACGCGGCGTTCACACCACGGCGACGGAGGAGGCGTCCATCGAACCGCCGGGTTTCTGGGAGAGTCCACGTGGGACCCCATCGTCAGTCCTACATGGCGGACGTGCTTGGGAGCCCCCATATCCGCCCCATCGGTCAGCCCGGGCGTTTGAGGCCCGTTTGAGGGGGGCGTATGGGTCGAATAAACGTGACCGGTCAGTGACCCATCTCATATGCCCGGGCGGGCCGCCCGGTCACGAAATTTCAACCCAGCCGGGCACATCAAACGGGCCTCAAACGTCTAGGCTGACCTACACCTCTCATATCCAGCCCAAATATAGGGCGGATATGAGGGCGCCTGAGCACGCCCGCCACGTTGGACACATCCCACCCTGGCCCACCCGACCCCACATATATTCGTCCCCATCCGCTCGCCGGACCAAACCCTAGCCACTTCACCCTTCACTCCCTCCGCCACCCAAGCTCACCACCGGCAATTTACAGCCGTCTCCGGCATGGTGGGCAGCGGTTCCGAGTCCTTCACCTCTAGATCCATTGACTCCGAGCTCATCCAACACGGCCTCGAGGAGGACATGGGCGTCCGACTTGCGCTCTGCCGCTCCCGGGAGGAGACGTCTGCCCGGCAGCGCTCAGACTCCTTCCGTCGGGAATCCATTGTGTCCGCCCAAATGGCGCATGGATCCGGCGCTAGGTGTGACGTCGCTACCTCGCCAGAGGCAGTGTGGTCCGTCTGGCGTTCGAACGTGGTGGCATACACGCAACTCCTTCGTTGGTGCGCCAAGCATCAGGATGCACCATGGGCCTCATTCGACGAGAACATGGCACGGTGTGCCCCGCCATGTGAGGCAACATGTGCGGGAGGCAGCGGCAGCCCTCGCGGCGGTGGATGTCGGGGAGGCAGAGTGGCATTCTCCAGCGCCCCGTATGGTGCAGTAGTTCGGGCGTCGCAATCGCATCATGGTGAACGTCACCGGCTCATCCCAGGATGGATTCATCATCGATCTGGCGTTTACCGGCACCGTTCGGGTTATAGGCCAACGAGGAAGAGTACAACATGAGAGATGGCGGCGCCTTGAGTCCCATGATCCTGCTCGTGTCCCATGCCCTACTCTACCATGTCGCGATCGGACCAACACTCGGAGGAGTGGCGCCGGCCGCCGGACAAGGCCACGGTAGAATCGGGTGAGCTCCGGTTTGACTAGGTTTCAAGTTGCATGTAATAATATGGATTTGTGATTTCTAATTTGAGGTGTCCGGTTGTAGAATCAAATATTTGAGGCGTGACTGGTTAGTGTCCACGGACGCGTCCGGGCACGTCCACGGGCGTTTGAGGGTCTGTATTTGTCCATCGCGGATGTAGATGCTCTAACCGAATATAACAATGTACCTCTATATTATTTATCTTTTATTCTTTACCCACATTTTCCTTATTCTCGTTCTTCATTGTTCTCCGTTTGATAGCAACGAAACTTAGGCCCATAAAGGCCGCCATGTCGGACTAGGGCATATCATAGTCACCGTGCACATTTGATGCAGTCCCTCCTGGGCATGTGGGGTTCCGGGTCTTCAAGAGACCTTGCCGGCGTGTCTGGTGTATCGTATCGCTCTTCTGGCCTTGTTCTCCCTCGATGTGCCCTGCTTATTGCGCTCTACGTCGTAAGCACATAATGATGTGTTCATGTGCAAACACAACGACTTAAGACTAGCTGCAATGTTGGCCATCGACTGTGGGACAAAGTGTTGTAAGTTTTCCTCTCTTCTTGTTTTGCTAACTTGTTTCTACAGGGGTAGGGGCTGTCAAGGATTTTGCTCGCAACTCGTTGTAGCAATAAGTATGTCGACTAGAGTCACATCCGAAAATGCGGTGGGGCACTCACCTGCCAAATCCTGTTGCCCGCTCATTTTGCCTCATGATTTGCGCAGTAGTTCATTTCCGCACAAGGGGGTAGTAAAAAGGAGAATCCCTCAAAAAGTTCTGATTTTAAACGATGAAACTTGCGGTTTTTGCATTTAAAACTACCAAGTTTCAACAAGTTTTAGAGATATAATCCAGTAGTCGTCAGAGAAGCTAGAGGACTTTGACTTGCTGGGAGATCGCTCGGACGAATGGGCATGACAACAGTCTGTACCTTCAAATCACTTCATCTCGAGGAGATCCCACCAAATACAGATTAAATGGGGATGATGGGCATTGTGTAAGCCCTAACATGAGGAGAGCGAGGAGGGAGGTGTCGTGGTTCTAAGACTGACAGTAGAATAGGGGGTAGGGATGTAGAGGCAAGATCCTAGCTATGGAGGAGTTGTACACACGAGTTTTACGAGTTCAGGCCCTTCTCGGAGGAAGTAACAGCCCTACGTCTCGGAGCCCAGAGGCGGTCGACTGGATATATGCGTGTGAATTACAGAAAGTGCGAACCCCTGTCCCAGAGGAGGGAGTGGCTTATATAGAGTGCGCCAGGACCCTAGCTCCCCTCTGTTACATAGGGTTCAATGTTCATAAAGGAGGAGCGTTACTGGTAACGTCCGAAGTAAAGTGCTATAAATGTCCATAAAGCTATGACTTAAACCCAAACCGTTGCGGAGTGAAGGGCTTCTCATCTTTTGGTGGTCGAGTGTCTTCAAGGTGGTCGAGTGAACACATCTTCATGGTCGAGTGGATGATGGTTTCTCTTCGACTGTTTCTGATTATTTGTAGAGATGCCCTTGGAGAGGGTATGTTGGACAGATCCATGACCCTACCCTAGATACATAGCTTCATCAGGAGGCATTAGCAATAATTAGCCAAAATATTCCTCCGCCATCTTATTGTCCCCTCTCTTTGAGCCATGCACACTTCATCCATTGCCGCCACCAAACCTGCATGAGTGGTGGCGATTGCGCCAGGTGGCTCCCAAGATGTGGTAGTATGAGAGGGCGAATGTGTATTTCTATGGAGATGGGGCATGCACCGGCATGCAAACAGACGACCCAAGACCTTGTTGCGGCGTGTGGAACAAACAACGTGTCGTGAGACTCATAGGGTCTCGTCGTCACCCACTAGAAGGATGGTTTGGGGAGTGACCTTGTTGCGGCATGTGGAACAAACAATGTGTCGTGAGCCTCATGGGGTCTCGTCGTCACCCACTAGAAGGATGGATTGGGGAGTCGGCTCTCGTTTTTTTTCTTTTGACCGGAATGCATTATACATATCAACATATATTTTTTTCTTCTATTGATCAAGCAATATATGTGAACTAAAACTTTTGTGGTTTCTAAGAGATTTGTGCATCTTTTGCACAAAGAGACCAATAATGTTTTTTGGCACTGCGCGAGTCTAGATTTCATTCAATTCTTTGACCATCAACAAAAAGAATATCCTATAGTAGCATGAGATGTGTCCCCATAGTCCAGAAAATTGTTCTTGTACATTCTGATCAATTGATAATAATTTGTTCACTATTACCGACTAAAGAACAGTTCCAAATAACTGTTTACAAGCACGTAAACCTGTGAATTTGTACTCAGTGAAATACTCCCTTCTTTCCGGTTTATAAGACTTATTTTAACTTTTTTGTTTTTCCAATTTAGAAGGCTTATCTCCATCTCATTTTTAGTTTTCAATACGCATTAAATCTTTGCATGCAAGAATTAAAGAGGAACACACCAATGCATGTAACGTTCCTACTCATTTAGTGGCCAAGCATGCATGCAATGCAATTAATCCAAATTAATGCATGAGTTTAATTGGGGTAGTTTGTAAAGTACGAGATATATTCCTCTACTCACAAAATGTGTTGATTGATGAGATTTAAGATTTGAGCCTTATAAACCGGTAAGGATGGAGTATTGTACTCCGGCCACATGTAGATTGTGAATATATTGTTTAGTTTGCGGTGATATGTTCCCCAAAAGTCAACTGCAATTAACAGTTAATGAGCATTGGCTCAGCTCAGGGTGTAGACTGTAGAGTGATTAGGTAGAGCGGGCAAACAATCCATTTACTACGGTGCTCCCAATTCAACTACTCGAGTGGAGAGAAGGTGGGCTCCTCGGGAAGCCAAGCAGGGAGCTTGCGCTTATACACGCCTTGAGCCGGGCCCTTCATCTCTCCACCGCAAGCAACACCGCTGGAGCCACACAGTAGAGAAACACCCGCCATGGCTTCCTCCTCAACCCCCAGCGACCCCCTCAATGGCGCCGCCGCTGCAGCCTCCGGCCCGAGTCCCGACGATGCCCAGGGCTTCGTCTCGGACCTGCGCGCGAAGGACAAGGTCGACGAGCTTCGAGCCAGGCACGGCGTCCCCAATGAGTACACCGCACTCCTCACCGATGACCTGCGCGCGAATTCGCCGCCGCCGGGAGGGTTCATCTGCGTGTATGAGGCCGCGCTGGAGGGCAGGATGCGAATCCCGCTGGACACTTTCTTCTGCCAGGTACTTTCCCATTTCCGCATCGCGCCGTCCCAGCTCACGCCGAACTGCTGGCGCATGATGGCCGGGTTCTTCGCACTCTGCCACGAGGCCGGCGCGGAGCCATCGTCGGCCGTCTTCCTGCACTTCTTCTCCATTGTCGTTCATGGAAATGAATGGTACCTTTTTCGAGCGAAGAAGAACCTGCGCTTCACGGGATTTCCGCATTACATCAAGGATTGGAAGCGTGGCTTCTTTTTTCTCTTCTCGCCAACGTCGTGGCCTTGCCCTGTGGAGTGGGGTGAGCCCCCTCAGACCGCTCTTAAGGAACTAGCCCTCAATCCTGTGGAGAATGAATTGGCGGCGGAGTTGTTGCGTGCTCATAGTGCTACTCCTGTTGATCTCAATATTTATCTTTCTTACAATAAACTTACCACTGTTAAGATATCGAGTGCACCTCTACCATCGGCCATGACCATTCCTTCAGTGCCTACAACCACCCATTCTAAAGGTAAACACCAAAATCTCCTTTTGTTTTCATGGTTTGTTTGTTCAATGAAGAATATTTATCTTATTCTCTATCAGAGATGGATTCCTCCGTTCTCGACTTCATGTACACCATGGTGGCCGACACGGAAGTTGCTCAAGCCTCTGAGCAGGTAGAGAAGGGAAAATGTGTGCCAGCCAAGAAAAGGCGTCTGAACGAAGCCAGCAGCAAGGAGGTCGAGGGTCTGCATCCTACAGTGGTATTGAACACCTCGCATGCTGCCCATGGCTGCTCGTCGCCTGCCGGAATGTGTTCGGCACCGCCACTGCATTTCTCCAACAACAACATCGACTGGAAAGCTGCACAGGAGCTGCTGCAGGGTCTCACGGGGTCCCAAGAGCGCCTGTTCGCAGCCAAGGAGCCTTCAGATGTCTTGCATCTGGCTTTGTGGCCACGCTCGAGGTACGCTGTGGAATGTTGCAACGAATCGTTCACACATAGGTGCATGTATTAGTAGAATGATCACACTGCTAATGTACAGGCCTTGAATTACGTAACGTTCTCTTTGGGATATGCTGTGGATGTGGACAAGAAACTGGAGTCCGCGGAGCTTGACAACGCAGCATTGCGGGAACAGCTAGAGAAGACAAAGGCCGAGCTCGTGGAGTCGAAGCGTGAGGCAGAAGCGGACCGGGAGAAGGCAAAGGCCGAGCTCGTGGTGTGGAAACGGGCAGCAGAAGAAGACCGGGAGAAGGCAAAGGTCGAGCTCGCCACGGTCAAACGGTCGGCCGACGAGGAACTGCAGAAGGAGAAGGCACAGCTCGCCGCGGCGCAGGCAGAGCTGGAGAGCAGCAAGGCGGCGGAGCAGCGCCTGCGGTCCGAGGTGCGCATGCTACGGCGTGCAGAGCGCGCGCTGGAGGGTACACCGCAGGGAGGACTACATAGTGCGCGTGGCGCCTCGTAGACCAAGCCGCCCCAGGTCGTGCTGATTGATGATTAGTTCACTGGTTCGATTAATTGGATTTGGATCCGTTCCATCACGCGTTTCAGGTAAATCAGATTATCTTCATGTCCTGATGGCAAACAAAATCGCTTGCTTGCTTCAGAACTCGTAGTATCTTCAGTCTGTCTTCGTATGGGATTCATTTTGCTCCGCGCGAGAAAGGATGCCAAGTTGTAATCAATATTTATTTGCAAGACGAGATGTTTTTATTTTGCACTAGTAAGGAACATCACGCATGCCTATGGTTCAGGTTGATTCCCTCAAAAGTCATAGTACATGGACTAGGAAAGCAAAGACGCTAGCTGTTTACTCGTTTTTTTAGCAAAGACAGTGGGGAAGGCCCCCACTGTAACTCTCATTTTCATTTATAAAAAGGGATAATTACATATGGATGTACATGGTAGATAAAAAGAGGGAAAATAAAATAGATAGTCTACAAATGATCTAGCCAACTTTGCATGCCATCCTTCAACCTAGATTTTGCTTTCTTTATGATCATGCTGAAGTGTTCCTTGAAAGTAGCTATACAATATGCCATGTTCTTGATTTTGTGGTCAAAGATGATGCTATTTCTGTGCTTCCATAAACTCCAGCATCCAGCAATCAGACACTCTTTAAAACAACCATAAGTATTTTGATTCCTACCCTCCAGGAGCATCTCTATAAGGTTATAATCAGTGTCCCATTGGTACCCAATGTTCATCCAGAAATTTTGGCTGAAATCACAACTAAAAAAGAGGTGCATTAGATGTTCATTAGGTTCATCATCACATAACACACACTTACTTGTCTCAATGTAGAAATTCTTCCTGTTAAGTAGGACTCTGGTGTTTAATCTATCTTGTAACAGAAGCCAGAAGAAGAATTTCTGCTTGGGGAGTGAACATGATTTCCATATCCATTGGTAAGGTTTAGGGGCATTAGCAGGGTTTCCCATAAGTTCAAGATATATTCTCTTATTAGAGCGCTTAGTGCCACCCCAATAAAATTTCCATGAGTCTGGCATTTGATGGTTATCTCTGCTGTTGATCAGCTCTCTGAGATTGTTACTCTGTTGAACTGCAATGGAAGACATAGGTAGGTGAAACAAATCATAAAAGTCATTGTCCTCCATGTTGCTGGCAGATGCAAGGGTGATGTCAACATTTTTTGCATAGGAGTATAGTTGAGGCATTGTTTGGGTAAGTGTATGGGAGCACCATTTATCTAACCATAGCTTAATTGTATTACCATTCCCAGGATAGCATATAGTCATGTCTTTGAAGTCCTGCAAGATAGAACAACAGTCTCTCCACCAAAAGGATCCCACCTTGGTAGGGAAACTAGGTATCTCATCATTGCCATAGTAATTGTTCCAGATAAGGTTAACCCAAGGAATATCATGCTTATTAAAAAACTTGAAAAGGAATTTAGTAAGCAGAGTTTTGTTTTGTGTTCTCAGATCTAGCACTCCCAGGCCCCCTACTTTTTTGGCAGACATACATTATCCCATTTAACAAGACAAATTCCTTTTTTATTGATATCTTTGCCATACCAAAGAAAATTTCTACCAGATTTTTCAAAGTGGTCCAATATGGTGAAAGGTATTCGGATGCAGCACATGACAAAGATTGGAAGAGCAGCAACTATGGACTTGAGATGAACAAGTCTCCCAGAGTATGACATCATGGAAGCAATGCCAGATAGCATGTGATCAAGCCTTGATACCATGGGCATCAAATCAGATACTTTAGGCCTAGTTGATCCCATAGGTAAACCAAGATATGTGAAAGGCATGACTTTTTTACAGCTAAAGGCATTAGCCAGTTCCTGAGCTTTATCACCAAGGATATTGATTGGCACCATAGAGGATTTACTGTAGTTCACTACAAGCCCTATGATTTTGGAAAAATTGTCAAGGATCTCAATAAAATTCCTAATTTGTTCCTCATCAGCAGGCAGGATAACTAAGGTATCATCAGCATACTGTATGATGGGGTAGCATTTAGTATAGTTGGTCTCAATAGGCAAAGATAGTGTTCCATTCCTCCATGCTTCATTAACCATGATTTGCAATAATTCTCCAACCATAACATACAGTAAGGGGGAAAATGGATCTCCTTGCCTGACACCACATTTGCATTGAATGCACTTACCTGGAACTCCATTTAGGATAACAGAGGTAGTGGCAGTAGACAAGATAGATGTGACCCATCTAATCCATTTGTTGCTGAAACCTAGATGCTTCATCATAAATAAGATGCCCTTGTGGTTAACCTTATCAAATGCCTTAACAAAATCAATCTTGAAAATAATGATTTCTTTCTTGGATTTGTGGCACGTATGTATGTATTCAAAACTCCATGCAAGATATGTTGGAAATATGCCCTAGAGGCAATAATAAAAGTATTATTATTATATTTCCTTGTTCATGATAATAGTCTTTTATTCATGCTATAACTATATTATCCGGAAATCGTAATACACGTGTGAATACATAGACCACAATATGTCCCTAGTGAGTCTCTAGTTGACTAGCTCGTTGTGATCAATAGATAGTCATGGTTTCCTGGCTATGGACATTGGATGTCGTTGATAACGGGATCACATCATTAGGAGAATGATGTGATGGACAAGACCCAATCCTAAGCATAGCACAAAGATCGTGTAGTTCGTTTGCTAGAGCTTTGCCAATGTCAAGTATCTCTTCCTTTGACCATGAGATCGTGTAACTCCTGGATACCGTAGGAGTGCTTTGGGTGTATCAAACGTCACAACGTAACTGGGTGACTATAAAGGTGCACTACAGGTATCTCCGAAAGTATCTATTGTTTTATGCGGATCGAGACTGGGATTTGTCACTCCGTGTAAACGGAGAGGTATCTCTGGGCCCACTCGGTAGGACATCATCATATGCGCAATGTGACCAAGGAGTTGATCATGGGATGATGTGTTACGGAACGAGTAAAGTGACTTGCCGGTAACGAGATTGAACAAGGTATTGGATACCGACGATCGAATCTCGGGCAAGTAAAATACCGCTAGACAAAGGGAATTGTATACGGGATTGATTAAGTCCTTGACATCGTGGTTCATCCGATGAGATCATCGTGGAACATGTAGGAGCCATCATGGGTATCCAGATCCCGCTGTTGGTTATTGACCGGAGAACGTCTCGGTCATGTCTGCATGTCTCCCGAACCCATAGGGTCTACACACTTAAGGTTCGATGACGCTAGGGTTATAAAGGAAGCTTGTATGTGGTTACCGAATGTTGTTCGGAGTCCCGGATGAGATCCCGGGCGTCACGAGGAGTTCCGGAATGGTCCGGAGGTAAAGATTTATATATGGGAAGTCCTGTTTCGGCCATCGGGACAAGTTTCGGGGTCATCGGTATTGTACCGGGACCACCGGAAGGGTCCCGGGGGCCCACCGGATGGGGCCACCTGCCCCGGGGGGCCACATGGGCTGAAGGGGGTGCGCCTTGGCCTACATGGGCCAAGGGCACCAGCCCCAAGGGGCCCATGCGCCTAGGGAACCCTAGAGGGAAGAGTCCTCAAGGGGGAAGGCACCTTTGAGGTGCCTTGGGGAGGATGGACTCCTTCCCCCCTCTTGGCCGCACCCCAAAACCCATCTAGGGCTGGCCGCCGCCCCTAGGGGGTGGGAAAACCCTAAAGGGGGCGCAGCCCCCTTCCCCCCTATATATATTGAGGCATGGGGCTGCCCATAACACGCGATTTGATCTCTCGTTGGTGCAGCCCTGCCCCTCTCCCTACTCCTCCTCTCCCATGGTGCTTGGCGAAGCCCTGCGGGATTGCCACGCTCCTCCACCACCATCACGCCGTTGTGCTGCTGCTGGATGGAGTCTTCCTCAACCTCTCCCTCTCTCCTTGCTGGATCAAGGCGTGGGAGACGTCACCGGGCTGTACGTGTGTTGAACGCGGAGGTGCTGTCCGTTCGGCACTTGATCATCGGTGATCTGAATCACGACGAGTACGACTCCATCAACCCCGTTCACTTGAACGCTTCCGCTTAGCGATCTACAAGGGTATGTAGATGCACTCTCCTTTCTACTCGTTGCTGGTCTCTCCATAGATAGATCTTGGTGATACGTAGGAAAATTTTTGAATTTCTGCTGCGTTCCCCAACAGTGGCATCAAAGCCAGGTCTATTGCGTAGATTCTTTGCACAAGTAGAACACAAAGTAGTTGTGGGCGTTGATGTTGTTCAATATGCTTACCGTTACTAGTCCAATCTTGTTTCGACGGTATTGTGGGATGAAGCGGCCCGGACCGACCTTACACGTACTCTTACGTGAGACAGGTTCCACCGATTGACATGCACTTGGTGCATAAGGTGGCTAGCGGGTGCCAGTCTCTCCCACTTTAGTCGGAACGGATTCGATGAAAAGGGTCCTTATGAAGGGTAAATAGCAATTGGCATATCACGTTGTGGTTTTGCGTAGGTAAGAAACGTTCTTGCTAGAAACCCATAGCAGCCACGTAAAAACATGCAAACAACAATTAGAGGACGTCTAACTTGTTTTTGCAGGGTATGCTTTGTGATGTGATATGGCCAACAAGAATGTGGTGAATAATATGTGATGTATGAGATTGATCATGTTCTTGTAATAGGATTCACGACTTGCATGTCGATGAGTATGACAACCGGCAGGAGCCATAGGAGTTGTCTTTATTTTTTGTATGACCTGCGTGTCATTGAAGAACGCCATGTAACTTACTTTACTTTATTGCTAAACGCATTAGCCATAGAAGTAGAAGTAGTCATTGGCGTGACAACTTCATGAAGACATGATGATGGAGATCATGGTGTCATGCCGGTGACGATGATGATCATGGAGCCCCGAAGATGAAGATCAAAAGGAGCAAAATGATATTGGCCATATCATGTCACTATTTGATTGCATGTGATGTTTATTATGATTATGCATCTTGTTTACTTAGGACGACGGTAGTAAATAAGATGATCCCTTACAAAATTTCAAGAAGTGTTCTCCCCTAACTGTGCACCGTTGCTACAGTTCGTCGCTTCTAAGCACCACGTGATGATCGGGTGTGATGGATTCTTACGTTCACATACAACGGGTGTAAGACAGTTTTACACAGCGAAAACACTTAGGGTTAACTTGACGAGCCTAGCATGTGCAGACATGGCCTCGGAACACGGAGACCGAAAGGTCGAGCATGAGTCGTATAGTAGATACGATCAACATGAAGATGTTCACCGATGATGACTAGTCCGTCTCACGTGATGATCGGACACGGCCTAGTTGACTCGGATCATGTGATCACTTAGATGACCAGAGGGATGTCTATCTAAGTGGGAGTTCATAAGATGAACTTAATTATCTTGAACATAGTCAAAAGATTTTTGCAAATTATGTCGTAGCTCGCGCTTTAGTTCTACTGTTTAGATATGTTCCCAGAGAAAATATAGTTGAAAGTTGACAGTAGCAATTATGCGATCAGTAGAAAGCTTATGTCCTTAATGCACCGCTCAGTGTGCTGAACCCCAAACGTCGTTTGTGGATGTTGCGAACATCGGACATACACGTTTTGATAACTACGTGATAGTTCAGTTAAATGGTTTAAGTGGAGGCACCAAAGACGTTTTCGAAACGTCGCGGAACATATGAGATGTTTCGAGGGCTGAAATTGGGATTTCAGGCTCGTGCCCACGTCAAGAGGTATGAGACCTCCGACAATTTTCTTAGCCTACAAACTAAGGGAGAAAAGCTCAATCGTTGAGCTTGTGCTCAGATTGTCTGAGTGCAACAATCACTTGAATCGAGTGAGAGTTGATCTTCCAAATGAGATAGTGATGTTTCTCCAAAGTCATTGCCACCAAGCTGCTAGAGCTTCGTGATGAACTATAACATATCAGGGATAGATAAGATGATCCTTGAGGTATTCACGATGTTCGACACCGCGAAAGTAGAAATCAAGAAGGAGCATCAATTGTTGATGGTTGGTGAAACCACTAGTTTCAAGAAGGGCAAGGAAAAGAAGGGATACTTCATGAAACGGCAAATCAGCTGCTGCACCAATGAAGAAACCCGAGGTTAAACCCAAACCCGAGACTAAGTGCTTCTGTAATAAGGGGAACAACCACTGGAGCAGAATTACCCTAGATACTTGGTAGATGAGAAGGCTGGCAAGGTCGATAGAAGTATATTAGATATACATTATGTTAATGTGTACTTTACTAGTACTCCTAGTAGCACCAGGGTATTAGATGCCGGTTCGGTTGCTAAGTGTTAGTAACTCGAAATAAAAAGCTACGGAATAAACGGAGACTAGCTAAAGGTGAGCTGACGATATGTGTTGGAAGTGTTTCCAAGTTTGATGTGATCAAACATCGCACGCTCCCTCTACCATCAAGATTTGTATTAAACCTGAATGGTTTATTGAATCTCGATCGTAGTGATACACATTTTCATGCCAAAAGATATAAGATAGTAATGATAGTACCACTTACTTGTGGCACTGCCATGTAAGTCATAATGGTATAAAACGCATGAAGAAGCTCCATGTTGATGGATCTTTGGACTCACTCGTTTTGAAAAGTTTGAGACATGCGAACCATGTCTATTGGTGTATATGCATGAAGAAACTCCATGCAAATGGATTGTTTGGACTCACTTGATTTTGAATCACTTGAGATATGCAAATCATACCACATGGGCAAGATGACTGAAAAGCCTCGGTTTCAGTAAGATGGAACAAGAAAGCAACTTGTTGGAAGTAACACATTTTGATGTGTCCAATCCAATGAGTGCTGAGGCATGCAGTGAATATCGTTATGATCTTACTTCACAGATGATTCGAGTAGATGTTGAAGATATTTACTTGATGAAACACAAGTCTGAATTATTGAATGGTTCAATCAATTTCAGAGTGAAGTAGAAGATCATTGTGACAAGAGGATAAAATGTCTATGATATGATCATAGAGATGAATATCTGAGTTACGAGTTTTGGCACACAATTAAGACATTGTGGAAATTATTTCGCAATTAATACCACCTGGAACACCATAGTGTGATGGTGTGTCCAAGCATCATAGTTGCACCCTATTGGATATGGTGCGTACCATGATGTCTCTTATCGAATTACCACTATCGTTCATGGGTTAGGCATTAGAGACAACCACACTCATTTTAATAGGGTACCATGTAATTCCGTTGAGATGACACCGGTTTAGAGAAACCTATGCTGTCATTTCTTAAAAGTTTGGGGCTGTGACGCTTATGTGAAAAGGTTTCAGGTTGATAAGCTCGAACCCAAAGCGGACAAAATGCATCTTCATAGGACACCCAAAACAGTTGGGTATACCTCCTAATTCAGATCCGAAAGCAATATGAATTGTTTCTAGAATCGGGTCCTTTCTCGAGGAAAGGTTTCTCTCGAAAGAGTTGAGTGGGAGGATGGTGGAGACTTGATGAGGTTATTGAACCGTCTCTTCAACTAGTGTGTGGCAGGGCACAGGAAGTTGTTCCTGTGGCACCTACACCAATTGAAGTGGAAGCTTATGATATTGATCATGAAACTTCGGATCAAGTCACTACCAAACCTCGTGGGATGACAAGGATGCGTACTACTTCAGAGTGGTACGTAATCCTGTCTTGGAAGTCATGTTGCTGGATAACAATGAACCTACGAGCTATGGAGAAGCGATGGTGGGCCCGGACTCCGATAAATGGCTCGAGGCCATAAAATCCGAGAACGGATCCATGGACTTTGGTGGACTTGCCCGATGATCGGCAAGCCATTAAGATAAATGGATCTTTAAGAAGAAGACGGACGTGGATGGTAATGTCACCGTCTATGAGGCTCGACTTGTGGCGAAGAGTTTTTCACAAGTTCAAGGAGTTGACTACGATGAGATTTTCTCATCCGTAGTGATGCTTAAGTCCGTCAGATTCATGTTAGCATTAGCTGTATTTATGAAATCTGGCAGATGGATATCAAAACGAGTTTCCTTACCATTTTTCGTGAGGAAAGGTTGTATGTAATACAATCAGAAAAGTTTTGTCGATCCTAAGGATGCTAAAAGGTATGCTAGCTCCAGCGATCCTTCTAAGGACTGGAGTAAGCATCTCGGAGTTGGAATGTACGCTTTGATGAGATGATCAAAGATTTTGGATTTATACAAAGTTTATGAGAAACTTGTATTTCCAAAGAAGTGAGTGGGAGCACTATAGAATTTCTGATGAGTATATGTTGTTGACATATTGATGATCAGAAATGATGTAGAATTTCTAGAAAGCATATAGGATTATTTGAAAGGTGTTTTTCAATGGAAAGCCTGGATTAAGCTACTTGAACATTGAGCATCAAGATCTATAAGGATAGATCAAAATGCTTAATAATACTTTCAAATGAGCACATACCTTGACATGATCTTGAAGGTGTTCAAGATGGACCAGTCAAAGAAGGAGTTCTTGCCTGAGTTGTAAGGTACGAAGTTAAGACTTAAAGCTCGACCACGGCAGAATAGAGAGAAAGGACGAAGGTCGTCCCCTATGCTTAAGACGTAGGCTCTTCAGTATGCTATGCTGTGTACCACACCTGAAGTGTGCCTTGCCATGAGTCAGTCAAGGGGTACAAGAGTGATCCATGAATGGATCACAGGACAGCGGTCAAAGTTATCCTTAGTAACTAGTGGACTAAGGAATTTTCTCGATTATGGAGGTGGTAAAAGAGTTCGTCGTAAAGGGTTACGTCGATGCAAGCTTAACACCTATCCGGATAGCTCTGAGTAGAGATACCGGATACGTATAATGGAGCAACAATTTAGAATAGCTCCAAGTAGAACAGTTATTTGGAATAGCTCCAAATAGAACGTGGGAGCTACATCTAGGAGATGACATAGAGATTTGTAAAGCACACACGGATCTGAAAGGTTCAGACCCGTTGACTAAAACCTCTCTCACAAGCAGAACATGACCAAACCCCAGATCTCATTGAGTCTTGATCACATGATGATGTGAACTAGTTTAGTGACACTAGTAAACTCTTTGGATGTTGGTCACATGGTGATGTGACCTGTCAGTGTTAATCACATGGTGATGTGAACTAGATTATTGACTCTAGTGCAAGTGGGAGACTGTTGGAAATATGCCCTAGAGGCAATAATAAAAGTATTATTATTATATTTCCTTGTTCATGATAATAGTCTTTTATTCATGCTATAACTGTATTATCCGGAAATCGTAATACACGTGTGAATACATAGACCACAATATGTCCCTAGTGAGTCTCTAGTTGACTAGCTCGTTGTGATCAACAGATAGTCATGGTTTCCTGGCTATGGACATTGGATGTCGTTGATAACGGGATCACATCATTAGGAGAATGATGTGATGGACAAGACCCAATCCTAAGCATAGCACAAAGATCGTGTAGTTCGTTTGCTAGAGCTTTGCCAATGTCAAGTATCTCTTCCTTTGACCATGAGATCGTGTAACTCCTGGATACCGTAGGAGTGCTTTGGGTGTATCAAACGTCACAACGTAACTGGGTGACTATAAAGGTGCACTACAGGTATCTCTGAAAGTATCTATTGTTTTATGCGGATCGAGACTGGGATTTGTCACTCCGTGTAAACGGAGAGGTATCTCTGGGCCCACTCGGTAGGACATCATCATATGCGCAATGTGACCAAGGAGTTGATCATGGGATGATGTGTTACGGAACGAGTAAAGTGACTTGCCGGTAACGAGATTGAACAAGGTATTGGATACCGACGATCGAATCTCGGGCAAGTAAAATACCGCTAGACAAAGGGAATTGTATACGGGATTGATTAAGTCCTTGACATCGTGGTTCATCCGATGAGATCATCGTGGAACATGTGGGAGCCATCATGGGTATCCAGATCCCGCTGTTGGTTATTGACCGGAGAACGTCTCGGTCATGTCTGCATGTCTCCCGAACCCGTAGGGTCTACACACTTAAGGTTCGATGACGCTAGGGTTATAAAGGAAGCTTGTATGTGGTTACTGAATGTTGTTCGGAGTCCCGGATGAGATCCCGGACGTCACGAGGAGTTCCGGAATGGTCCGGAGGTAAAAATTTATATATGGGAAGTCCTGTTTCGGCCATCGGGACAAGTTTCGGGGTCATCGGTATTGTACCGGGACCACCGGAAGGGTCCCGGGGGCCCACCGGGTGGGGCCACCTACCCCGGGGGGCCACATGGGCTGAAGGGGGTGCGCCTTGGCCTACATGGGCCAAGGGCACCAGCCCCAAGAGGCTCATGCACCTAGGGAACCCTAGAGGGAAGAGTCCTCAAGGGGGAAGGCACCTTTGAGGTGCCTTGGGGAGGATGGACTCCTCCCCCCCTCTTGGCCGCACCCCAAAACCCATCTAGGGCTGGCCGCCGCCCCTAGGGGGTGGGAAAACCCTAAAGGGGGCGCAGCCCCCTTCCCCCCTATATATATTGAGGCATGGGGCTGCCCATAACACGCGATTTGATCTCTCGTTGGTGCAGCCCTGCCCCTCTCCCTACTCCTCCTCTCCCATGGTGCTTGGCGAAGCCCTGCGGGATTGCCACGCTCCTCCACCACCATCACGCCGTTGTGCTGCTGCTGGATGGAGTCTTCCTCAACCTCTCCCTCTCTCCTTGCTGGATCAAGGCGTGGGAGACGTCACCGGGCTGTACGTGTGTTGAACGCGGAGGTGCTGTCCGTTCGGCACTTGATCATCGGTGATCTGAATCACGACGAGTACGACTCCATCAAACCCGTTCACTTGAACGCTTCCGCTTAGCGATCTACAAGGGTATGTAGATTCACTCTCCTTTCTACTCGTTGCTGGTCTCTCCATAGATAGATCTTGGTGATACGTAGGAAAATTTTTGAATTTCTGCTGCGTTCCCCAACAAGATAGTCTTGAATATTCCTTGTCTTAATAAAGCCATAGTGATTTTTGCTAACTCTGGATATGATGATCTGTTGTGCTCTGTTAGCAAGAAGTTTAGTAAGTATTTTGATATGCATACTTAAAAGAGATATGGGCCTATAATCATCAGGAGTTTCAGGGTTATCATTCTTAGGTATCAGAGTTATGTAGGCAGTGTTAATAGGAGCTAGAGAAACAATTTCATTGTGGAAATAATTGATGAACTTGTAGAAATAATGCTTGATGATGTGCCAACATTTCTTCATAAATAGGACATTGAAACCATTAGGTCTAGGTGATTTGTCATTGGGCATTTTATTGATGATATCATCAATCTTCATTGGAGAAAGGCCTGTCTAGATCATATAGATCATCATCCATTGCAACATGGGATATATCAAAATTTTGTGTGCAGTTTGCTACAGGCCCAATCCTATCCTTGAAAGCTGCCCAGATTAAAGCAGCTTGTGGTCATGATCAAATACTTGTTGTCCATCCATTGTCATAAGATAAGTGATGTAGTTGTGCCTAAATACATAAGTAGCAATGGCATGAAAGAACTTGGTATTTTCATCACCAAGGTTTGCCCATCTGATGTTTGCCCTAATTCTCCAATATATTCTCTTTGCCTCCAGTAATTTGTTTGTATGATTGATAAAACCCTGAAATTCCTTTCCACCCTAGATAGTGGTCTTTGTTCCTCAAGGCCATCAATTAATTTCACATAGAAAGAACAATTGTCAATGGTTTTGTTGAGTTGGGAGTATTGTTTTCTCCATGTTTTCAGACCTCTTCTAATGGCTTTAAACTTGGAATTTAAATTTTTAGCAGAGACAGAAAAATGAGTTGAATTCAACCAGTGTTTCTCCACAGTATCAATGAATCCACTAAATTCAGTCCAATATTCTTCAAATCTGAATATCTGACTTTTTGGGATGTTGTTGTCAATTTGTATTTTGATAGGAACATGGTCAGATGCAATTTTTGCCAATGGGATAGCCATAGTAGATGGATGAGCAGTAGTCCAATGAGAGCTAGTAAATATCCAATCTGACTTTTCCAATAGTGGCTGGTCTTGTTTATTGCTCCATGTGAAGGATCTTCCTTTGAGTGGGATTTCAACCAGATCCAAATTGACAATGATATTGTTGAAAGTCATCATACTGGCAGGATCACCACCTGGTTTGTTCCTATTGTCAGGGCTTCTTATAAAATTAAATTCACCAAGTATCATCCATAGCTTAGACTGGTTCATATTCAGACTCATAGGCCAGTCAGTGAATTCCAATTTACCTTCAGTGTTGTTAGGCCCATAGACATTAGTGAGATACCAGAAACTATTATCCAAATTAGATGTAAACTCAATGGTGATCTGATAGTAATTTTGAGATATTACTCTGCCCTTCACTATGCTACCATTCCAAATAGTAATCAAACCTCCAGAGCTACCATTGGATGGTGAGTAACAAAATTGATTGAACCTCTTGGGACAAAAATTCTTGATGTATGCATTGTCAAATATTTCTCTCTTGGTTTCTTGAAAAGTCATAATGCAGCATGCACTTTCATCAATTTTTCTTCTAATATCATTCCATCTAGTTGTGGAGTTTATACCTCTTACATTACAATTTAAGATATTCCAACTTCTATTCATGTCAATTATATAGATGGGTGCATTGAGACATATTATGAAGAGCATAATATGTACTGCCAGTGGGTCTGCTATTACTGCTGCTACAGTAGGTGCCATAATCATAACAAGTGCCACTATATAATAAGAGGAGGTACATTGACAGATAAGAGATAACCAAACTGACCAGGCTCATATAGCAGCATAGGATTCTGATAGGTTGACCATAATAACAGAGGTAGCACAAAGTATAATTATTACACACCATACTGATAACTGATGCACACAGGCATCCAAATGACAAAATAAAGCATGCAAAGTGCAAGGAAAACATAACTAGATGGCCATTAGGGGAGCCATCTAAGCCCACAGGATAGCAGCAGATCCTAATCATCAGAGCTGTCATGGTGCAGGGCACTAGATGACACTTCATGAGGTGCCATCTTACATGGGCCAGTGCCAATGGCCTGCAGGGTCTTCATAGGTATTTCTACTGGAGGAGGAGCCTGCTTATTAATAATCACAGCATCAAACTAAGGCCCCAAATTGACAGCAACAACTTTCTTCAGTTTCTTTGAACACTGTTGAGTACTGTGGTCAACCCTCACATAATTAGTGTTGGTTGTTATTGCAGCAGCCTGATCCTTGAAGCCCTTGGTGAGCTTAGCAATCCTGTTGCTCCTCGGGCAGAAAGAGTCATCTATGATTTTCTTCTTTTTCTGCCTGTTGGATGGTTTCTGAACTTCAGAGAATTCCTAGCCAGTGATCTCCTCAATACTGACAGAACTGGCATTTTTAGGTTGCTCATTCTAGACAGTCTATATCTGCAGATAACATCTTTTATTAGTACCATTTGAGCCCACAGCATCCACCACATTGCAAGATGCATTGACAATCTTGCTGCCACCAAGTTTGGGAATGATGTCTTGAGCATTTGTGACAAGGTTTCTAATAAGTTCCTGAAGAACATTAATATGCTCTGGTACACCTTCAACCGAAATGTTACATGTTTGCACAGGCTGGGTACTGCTAGAAGATGGAATGTCATTGTAATTCATGCTGCAGTTTTTAGGCATAAACTCGGGGCTAGGAGCTTTCTGTGAGCTGGGCTGAGAAGGCGTAGGATTAATTGGGATATAATCAGGCCCAAGTGTCTCATGAGGAGCAACATAGTGTGTGTTAGTGTGTATCTGGATTGGTGTCTGTGTTTCCTCCATGGCAGGTGCCTCCACATGACCAACAACACTAGGTCAGCAGCAGCAGCCATCTGTTCAGTAGCATGATTCACATTGTCATTATGGACAGCATGAACATCTTCATAAGGTGCACCAAGATTCTCATTGTGGGGGTTAATAACAACCTGGTCCATAGGTATATTTCCCAAAACCTCATCATGCCAAAAACCTCCATGAACATGAGGGAGAGGTTGAGGATTTCCACCATCAGATGGAAGTGGATCCTCATCACCCCCTTGCTGACCAATCAGCTCCCGAGACAGAATATAGATTGGGCAGATCCATGAGTCACCATAGCCCACATCATCATGGTTTCTCAACACAACTAAACTAATGGGTATAGTGTCCACATTCATAACCCTGAGCTTAACAATAACCCTCGACTTGTCCCTTGGGTCTTTGTTCTAGATCAGAAAGCGGCCATAAGGAGAAACAACGCGGCTTATAACCCCAACATCCCAACATTCAAGTGGATAGTTCATGAGTAAGATCCAAATATCGTGCGTGAATGTAATGTGCAGTAGTTAATACCTCTATCATGTCTGCTAATTCTAAGAACAGAGTCCCCAATCTGAAACGGAGTAAGATTGACAACAGTATCACGCGAGAAGGCAGTAGTAAACTGAATCAAAGCAGTGCACATACCACAGCGAGAGGTGTAGTTGATGTGCCATCCACACCCCTCCAAGAAGTTGGTGATCAGAGCAATGGCGCCATGAAACTCCTCAGTAGATACCTCGGGGATGAGCATGGCGATTGCCCACTCGTCACACACACCATCGGAAGCTCACCTCCAAGAACCACATATCCACGGCGAGCACGAAGGGGACCAGGAGGGATGATTGCAGTTCCGGGGGGAAGGTGGGGAAGTGGGTTGCAAGGGAAGCAGGCCATCTCGGTGTTTGCAGCAGTAGCAGGTGGAGCAGGGGATGAAAGGCAGGGGGAGAAGCCGAGGGGACTAAGCGGGCTTCAGTTATAACAGGTCGAGCTTTCAGGTTTTGTTTGACCTGATAAGTATTAACTCTGATTTTCTTGTTGTAACAGAATCTAGCGATATGATTATATCTGTAACAAACACGGCATCTGATTTTATTGTTGCATTGAGAACGCGCGTGCCCAATACCAAGGCATTTTTGCAAGTAAAAAAATTGGATATTCCAGGGGAAAATAACCCTATCGATACGCCTTCCGTGTTGTTGGGCTGGTCCAAGTACGATGGCCTGTTGGGCCCAACATAGTCCTCCTGGGCCGACTGGTTCAAAACCTTCCCCGGTTCTTGCAACGGCCGATCCGCTATGCATGTGGGTGGTTGTATCCACCGGCATCGTGCGAAGATCACGATCAACTTGACTTGATGGGCCATGCATCATAGATCCCAGGGGTGTTGCACTCGCACCCGAAAGCAGATAATTACCATGAGTAGCATCTTTCGAGCGCGTAGGTGGAAGGTGGCCAAGGATTCTACGGTAAACTTGATTGATAGGTATGGGATGTGTGCGTTTACCTTTGTGACGTTGAGTGACAATAGCCCATTCAGAATCTTGTTCTTTATACCACTTCTTCTCTTCGTAAATCCAATTTGGGCCTCCACCACTCCATAGATGGAAGTAGCATTTGAATAATTCACAGTTGAAATAACACTTACGTACCAAGAAGAAACCCACGGCCTTGGAACATACTTTGAACATGAAAATATTGCCCTTGATATGAGATACCTCAAATGATTCATAAGATCCTCCCGTGCGTGAAGATAGTGCCAAACTCACATTGAGAGTGTTCAGATGGAAAGCAAATCTTGCAAAAGAGATCACTAGGGAGAATCCATGGGAGGAGGAGATAGGGTTTACCGAAGATTGGAAATACTTACGGATGTCACCTCTAAAGTGATGTCCAAATGAAAAAATCCAATTGATGAGCGAT
Organism: Triticum aestivum; assembly: GCF_018294505.1. Taxonomy (NCBI): domain Eukaryota; kingdom Viridiplantae; phylum Streptophyta; class Magnoliopsida; order Poales; family Poaceae; genus Triticum; species Triticum aestivum. The sequence continues at coordinate 92,853,156 of NC_057812.1, read as the reverse complement.
GGAGTGTGGATCATTGAAAGGATCCATCGGCTTGAAAAAGTATTTTGGTGGAGGAATCAAAACAGATCACGGTCGGCGCCATGGTCGCCTAGGGTGGGGTGGGAGGAGAGGTGAGAGAGTCGCCATCCGGTTAGTCCGTAGCTGTTTACTCGTTGATGAATTTCTTTTTTAGAAAAGACACCGAAGAGTATTTATCACAGAAAACTTTACTACTAGCCGGTATAAACTACTGCTAGTAAAAATAAAATTGCACTAAAAATCATATTTGTCATCTTCTTCACCAATAATATGCCGCCCATCGGAGATTGAAAATTACATTGAGTCGACAACAAAGGAAAGAGAAAGAGCACCTGCAAAAAAAAGAGAAAAGAAAGGAAAAGGACACCTGCAAATGTTCTCAACCAGGCATTAAAACCTGCAGTAGCCCCTTGCCGCATGAAACGAGATGCATAAATTATCGAATAAACATTAGTTGAAGCATCACACTATGCAATACATGCTTCCAATTGCTCACCACAGATGAAAAGGGTTGGAGAAATTGGACCATGTCAACAAACAAATCGAAAAAATGCCCAAATCGCCACAGCAAGAAAAAAATTTAGAACAAAGACGCCAGATGCCTCCGGCTTTAATTTAATAAAGCCCACAACAGGCAGCGTGCCAATTCTTAAGACTTACAGCACCAAAAGCCATCCAGGCCAAAGAAACGATGGGACGTCCGAGGTTCATAGCCGGAGAGGCCGCGAGAAATTTTACAAGGCCGGAGGCCCTACAGAGCGCAGGCTCGCGAGAGAAACAAAAGTGACCACTCCACTAGGCCGTGGTCGTCGGCTCCCTAGCCATCACGTAAACTTGCAGCAAACGGTCCTGGGCATGCTTCATCAGCTCAGCATCCTTGCGCCTCCCCAACAGAATCCACTGATGTAGAAACAAGTTGCATTTGTAAATGATATTAGCCAGGTGAGATGGGAAACATCCCTCAATGGTAAGCTTGTTCCTAGTTAACCAAAATGCCCCTAGGAGTGCCCCTGCACAACTCCACATCACATGCTTGCCGCGGCCCTGGACCGAGTCTAGCAAGTTAACAAGTTCATTCAAAGACCTTGGGTCCCACTGCACGCCCGCCGCGGTACGCACCGTGCTCCATGCAAACATCGCGAGTGGGCACCGGAAGAAAACGTGGTTAGCGTCTTCGGGTGCACCACATAACGCACATGGGTCAGTGGCCGGGCCGTTACGTTTGGCTACGTTCAGGGAGGTACAAAGTTTGTTGCCGAATAATTACCATAAAAAAGTTTGATTTTTAGAGGCAACCACGCCTTCCACAAACCCTTACCACCAGCTGTGCCGGCCCTTGACAAAGCTTGTGGTAGAGTGATTTTACCGTAAACTTGCCCGACCCAGTGAGCTCCCAAGTCATTGTATCGGGGGAGTCAGTTAAGAGGGTCAACCCGATCAAGCCAAGCAAGGCCGAGAGGCTCTTATGCTCTTGGACGTTGAGTTCACGCAAGAAGTGGATTGTTGGAGGGGTCGAGGCCAGCGCTTCTGCAACAGACATTGCTGGGTCAACAGCAATTGTATATAGATCTTGGAACTCAGCCCAAATAGGTTGAGAACCCACCCAATGGGCTGTCGAGAAACGAGCGGAGTGGCCATTCCCTATAGCGAACTTTTCCCCCATTGCAAAAGCTGGATTAATGGCCTGTAGGTCATTCCAGAAAGGAGAACCCTGCTGCATCCCTTCGAAAATATTCCCTTTTGGAAAATATTTCGCCCGCAGTAGGTCCACCCACAAGCCCATGGACCCCTGGGATATTTTCCAGATCCATTTGCACATGAGGGCAATGTTGAGGATCCGGGCATTGGTGATCCCGAGGCCCCCCAAGGCCTTGGGTCTACACACCATCGCCTATTTGACCATGTGGTATTTACGATTAAGGCCCATTCCTTCCCAAAAGAATCTGGATCGGGACGTGTCCATCTTGGCATGCACTCCCTCCGCAAGCAGGAAGAGGCCCATCGCAAACATGGGGAGGGAGGTGAAGCTCGAGTTCGTGGGGACAAGACGAGCCGCTTTCGAGAGAAACTTCCCCCTACAGGGGCAAACCCTACCCACAGCAAGATATAACTGACTGTTTTCCTTGACTGACACAAAATCTGAAGAGAGCCAACATATATGGCAACACCTACCCTCATAGGCCCTTCTTTGGTGTCGGATCAGACGTTGTCAAGGTAGGGAAAGTCTTGAGAGAGCTGATTACAACGCGACATCATTTCTGCCACATCGCCATGCCACCAAAATCAATACCTAGAGGAAACAAGCACATACTAGAATAAAAAATGAAAGGGACTCCGATGAGGGCATCGTTGACGCGGCTGCGAGAAGGGAGAGGGGAGGGCAACCGAGGTGGCGACTTGAGGAGGCTTGGGTCTACTCGTTGATGAACTTTGTTGTTGTTGGAGGTAACACCAGATTGGAATCCAAACGATGGCACGCGAACCCAATGTCATCATCGATCGAACTGCCATCTTCCACCACTCGCGTGGTCGATGTCGAACTGACAATGCCACCTTGTCGGCTCGTCCTACCCAAGCCACTTCCTTCATCGGCATGTCACCGCCTCTAGTCATCCCTCTAAGCCCCCTCTTTTTCTGTCTTTAGTAACCCCGTACCACACTCGAACCGTCAAACCCCTGACTTTGTTCCGCCTATGATGTCGCACCAAGATGCAGTGTACCCATCTCCAACAAGCTTCGGACCAGGCTTGCCAAGGGTGTCGCAGCCAACCTGTTATCCTCGGAGCACCGCGCCTCACCGTCTTCTTCTCCTAAGGATTTGAATGGTGCATGCACCATTTTCAGGCGACGTACAAATAGAAAACACAAATTTCTATTATGTTTGGCGGCCTATGTGCAAATTTAGTGCATTGTTGGTTAAAAAAATTACACCTTGTTTAAATGGTACATCATGGTGACTTTAGCTCCAGCTCCGCCCATGTCTACATCGTTGCAATTCCCTCATGGATGAATACAGATAGATAAGCATGAAGTATATCTTTCCCCGTTCAGGGGCTTGAACGTGGGTAAAACCACTACATCACCTTCATTGCCATCAGGTCCCTTAGCGCACCACCATTCTCTCTAGTGTCTTCTAGGACCTCGAGTAGATCATTAAATCCAAGCTGCATTAACCGTCGACAAGAAATCTCTATTTTTTTGGTTTTCTTTAGCAAGCCATCCAACTTTAGTTAGCCATAGTAAACCATGTTGAATAAATTAAAACACATTGAAACAATAAAGATCCATGATACAAAAAAATAAATAAATGACATTTATCGTCATCTTTGGCACCACCTCTTGCACATAGATGTCCTCCAAAACTCTAATAAAAAACTACAGAAGCCCAAACTTACACGAACTAAACTAATCTTGTAGATTTTGTAGAGTCATTTGTACTCATTACATAGGTGAGAATCTTAGACCACCCAAGGCGATATGATTCGGAACACATCCTTGGTGAGACGGGCGCATGAACCTCCAATTTGTTATCATGTTCTCACTATCTTTCTTCAAATACTTGTGCTTCTACACTTCTCATGCAACTTTAATCTCCATTTCTCTTGCGTTTGTACCGTGTGTGAAAATATGTAATTGACTTTGTGTGATTGATATCTTGTTTTGAGGAAGAAAACTAACCATATTTTATGTCTTGGTGAAAGAAAAGAGATGGTTAAAATAAAGAAAATCAGAAAAAAAAGTAATGATCATATAGACAATCCACACAATCAATTACCTTGTTGAAAGCATTGATCGGGTATGCTCGTACTTGTTCTTCAAGGTGAAACCCTAGAATCTAGCTTCTTATAGTTGGATCTGGTGATGACGATGCTTGAGCGTCATTCCCTTCCTGAAGGCGTTGCTATTGAACAATACCGTTGTCCTTGTGATGTTAGAGGTGGTTGGGTCGATATGATCACTGTTGTATTTTGTCGAGCGCTATGTTGATCGCTTTGGAGATTTTTCAGTTTCACCGGTTAGGCATAACTTTGGCATTGTATGACTTTGCCCTTTGTCAACGTGTTTTTTATGTGTGTTGGTGTTAATTGTGTTCATCCTACCTATCCAGAGACTCAGTGTGTCATCATTGTGTTCGTATCCACTTAGAGCATCTACATGCAGTCGGGCTCCCCCCTCCCCCTACGTCTAGACGGACGGTCCAGTCAGTGACCAATCATAAAACTGTGACCTAGCCGGGCACCTCAAACTGACCCTATATGTTCGTCCCGACCAGCACTCCTCATATCCAACTCAAATTTGGGATGAATATGAGGAGGCCCGACCGCATCCACCGCGTCATCCAACAGACATGACCCACCCGAAATTGCACCAAATTGATCAAGTCCCACCAAATCCACCGCCATAGTCCCGCGTCCGTCTACCATTTACCGTGCCCTAGCCATCGTTGTCCCCATCCTTGCTGCCATCCCTACCCGCCACTCCAGATGTCGTCATCGGGTACCCCGTCCCCTATTGATGCAACGGATGTTGCCTCATCGTCGGTTGTGGGACTCTTGTCCATGGCACTGAGTTGCAAGACAGAGAATTTGATGATAATGTTGGCTGACACAAGCCTCATGGATAGCCAAGCAAGGAAGTGGCTTCAGATGAAGGAGATCAACGAATGTAGAGAGTACGAGGCCATGAGAGCTGCAATGGCAGTCGCGGACGCGGAACAGAAGGCGGCATGGATGGCATCGGACAAGTCCATCACGTTGGGCTGTCATGGCCCGGACTTGAATTTCATTTTGACATGTCCGAATTGTTGAACTGTGATTTATTTTGCTTTGTTGCATAGTTGAATTGTGACGAATTTGTGCTATATGATCCACATGTATGGATTGCATTGATTTGAGGGTTTATATTTGAGGAGTGTGGCTGCCCGGCAGGACATACGAGGGGACGTATGACCACTATCCGCAGACGCGTCCGGGTGCGTCCACGGACGTTTGGGGGGGGGGGGGGGGGGGGGATTTGACCAGTCTGGTGGTAGATGCTCTTATGCTTTATTCGAGTCAATAAAAATCCACCCTTTATCTAAACGACATTCCATGTAATTACCAAGCTTTGTGCCTAACTTCAGAATGGCGTTTGTTGTAAGACGGATGGGGATACTCTTATTCGAAAAATATTCTTGACATATTTCGTTTTATGTCACATGTCTCATATTTTGCTGGTCTAATTATTACTGAAACTTGAAAATTGGAATATGTCATATGATTTATTTTGCAAATGAGTGAATTAACTCACAAAAATACTAGTGGGAAGTTCTGCAGCTATACCATCTCATCCGTCCCCAATGGACATGAAGCGTACCCCGTCAAATCCGTTGGTTCATGGATGCAAAATCCCAAAACACCATCCCTTTCCAATCGTCCTAAGAGCAACTTCAAAGGGCCAACTCATTTCGTTTTTTCGCGTCCATTTGAATCGGCGCGGACAAAAATGGCGGCCCAACGCGCCGACCCAAACTCAAATCACATTCGTGTTGCGTCCGTGCCGACGCATTTGCGGTCTAAATTTGCGCCCTAAATGGGTCGGCGCGGACGCCGAACGGACGCTTCGCACGCCTTTTCCCTGTCCGCCGCGTCCTCACATGGCGGCTGTCCAACTACCCGCTGTCCACGCGGTCAGCTTAATTTATGACCACGGACCCACGCGTCAGCGACGGTGCCCGTCCTTTTTTAAGCCGACCGTGCAGCAGGGCCGTCCTCATCCAAACTCGCCATCCACATCTGCCAACCTTTGCTCCCTCGTCACCGGCAAACCCTAGCCACCACAACCACAGCGAGACGGGCCTCTTCTCCGGCGCCAGCGGTAGTAAGGCCAAGGGCAAGGCCCCCGCCACCCCTTTCCCCGGCAGAGGAAGCGCGTGAACGTGTCAGTGCACCAGGCGGTGGCACTGGCAGCACCGCCAGCCTCTGCCGTATCCCGACGTGACGCTGTCGCACGACTGGCATCTGGATCCAGATAGGATCCCAGTGCCGGCGGCGCCGCGGACGGCTCGGGCTCACGCGGAGGAGGTACGGCGCCGGCGGGCGCTGCTGACGCCGGAGCAGCGCCGCGAGGCCACCTACGCATCCGACTCACCCAACTAGGCGAGGTGGTTCGCCTTCGAGCAAGAGTAAGCGAGGCGACGGGGCGTGCGCGAGGTCGACCGGAGCTCGTCGCCACCGGCGCTCGTCGTCCACGAGGAGGACCAGGCGACGGAGGACGCCTACCAGGCGGCCCTTGCGGCCGTCTACCGGGAGAGCGAGGAGGACGAGCGGCGCAGGGCGAAGACGGCGGAGGCGGAAGAGGAGGCTCGGTACGAGGCGACAATGGCGCAGGCACTTGCCCTCTTCGCGACGGGCGACAGCGTGGTGCCGCCGGTGGCCCCGCCGTCCCCTATCAAGCCGGAGCCGGAGCGGGAGCCGTCCCCCATCGAGCGCTTCTCCTGGACGGGAGTAGTGCACGAGTGGGTACGCGCGCCGCCAGTCTAGATGGGAGCGACGCCGGCGCAGGAGGCGGCGTACCTCGAGCACTGGCGCCAGATCAGGGTGGCCGAGAAGCGCCGCAACGGCGAGTACCTCGAGATGCTCGAGCGCGACCTCGAGTAGGAGCAGCGCGAGGCCGAGGAGGAGGCGTGCCAGGCCGCGGCTGCACAGGCGGCCAGCCCCCCCCCCCCCCCCCGTGCCGGCACTGCCTGCGCCGGCACTGCCCGACATGACGGTGCTCTGGAACACGGCGTTCGCCTGGGCCGGGCCGGCGCCGACACTCATCGACCTCACGGACCCCGAGGACGACGACGACGACGACGCCTAGGGCAGCGCGCCCTTGTAGTTTATACTGTTTTTTAATGCAAATGTGGACGCGTGGACTCTCGCCGGACTTCGTGGCCGGCTTTAATGTTTAATTAATGTTGTTTTTTTTAATATGCATGCATTTATTTATTTTCTAGCGCCCTCAAAATAGGTTCAGGCCAGCGTTGGACACACGCGTCGATCCAAATATGAAAGCGGACATACTTGTCCGTCTGGCTGACCCGTTTGGGTCGCCCGTTGGAATTGCTCTAATTTCCTACTGGATATTTACCGAGTAGCAGCGTGCAACGCTAGGCCATGCATGGTCGCAGTGGAACATTAAGATGTACCCAGAATAATAAAGGTTTCCCCGGCCGGCCGGGCCGATATGACTCAGTCTAGGCCTAGTCGTGTTCTTCCTCGCGGGCGCACAACATCTGACAAACCCCGCCTCGTCCCAAAACACCAGCCAGGCTCCCCTGCTTATTCCTGCCGCGCGCCAGGAGCTAGCTTCGCTTGGAAGGCAGCTCGACCATGCTGCTACTGACGCGTCAAGTCACACAGCGACCCACGGCATCCGTCGCATCTAGTATACCTAAGAAGTTCATCTCCACTAACTTATTTATCTTGACATGCAATATATCCACCTCATCACACATGTCCCACACATGACACACCAGCACATGCAGCCACATCATCATTTTTATTTTAGTGTTTAACCACCAAAAAAAATCTTATTTTTAGGTAACAACATCGATTTACTGAAACGCATATGCATGTACTCCCCCATTAATTCAGCAAAACGAATACTAGCGGCTTGATTCCTCATTAATAGTTCGGTTTCCAACCATAGGAGCCGAGCAGCCCCTCTCCCCCATTAATTCTTCCGTTTCCAAGCATAAGATCCTAAAAGCCATTCTCCTTGAGAACAAAGAGCCCTGCACCTCTATCTCCCACGCAAGAAAAGGTCAGGGTTTACCCACGCAACGAAGTAGGGGTTTGGGAAAATATCTGCTCCGATGGCAGATGTAGACCAAAGCGCGATTTCAGGAATCTTTGGGAGTTTTCGGCAAAAGCGTGCAACCTTTACCACTGACCGATGATGACCATTGGATCAAAGATTCAACGGCCGAGAATCTCTTGAGCATGGGAGCATGTAATATCCCGTATCACCTCATACTTTTTTTTGCGGCGAGATGACAGCTCGTAGGAAATAGATAAATCGTGGAAATGATATTTCATTGCATGTTTATAATTCCATACAAATGAAATGATGTGGTGCAATGATATTTCATCCGGATAGAATGTTTTCGGGACTCTCCTAACGATACTTTTCGGACTATTTTGGGCTTATTGAGCACACCCCAAATACATAGCCTCATCTATGACGAAAAAAAAGTATATGATGTGTATGGTGGCGTGCCCAGAGAGACGGAGAAGGGCTACACCATGTGACGCCTATCCATCAGCGCAGTGGTGCCTTCGCAGGTGCTCGAATGGCGCAAGATGCCGCGAGTGGGTGACGGGGACGACACTTGGGATGGCAACGCTGATGTAGTGGTTGACAGTGGAGGTCTGATGGCCGGCAACAAGAGATAACGCCCCTAGCTAGGCAAAGAGATTTCAATGATGCTCACATGAATTACAAGAATTGAAGCACAAAGAGAGCATCATAAAAGACGTGACAAACACATCTAAGTCTAATATAATTCCTATGCATAGGCATCTTATAGGCAACCAAATTATCAAGGCAAGCAAAAACTAGCATATGCAAGGAAGCGGAAAGAAATAATAGCAATCTCAACATAACGAGAGGTAATTTAGTAACATGAAAATTTCTACAATCATATTTTTCTCTCTCATAATAATTACATGTAGGATTATAAGCAAATTCAACAATATAGCTATCACAAAACATATTCTTAACGCGATTCACATGTATGCAAAGTTGATACTCTTCCAAAATAGTGGGATTAACATTAACTAAAGTCATGACCTCTCCAAATCCATTTGTATCAAAAATTTCATAGGATTGAACATTCTACAAATATGTGGAATCTAAAGTTGACACTCTTCCAAACCCACTTTCAATAATATTGCAAACACTATTATCATGGGGCTTAAACAAATTTGCAAAATCAAAAGAAGAATCACCCCAATCATGATCATTGCAACAAATAGTAGTTATAACAAAACTAGCATCCCCAAGCTTAGGGTTTTGCATATTATTAGCACAATTGACGTTAATAGAATTAATAATAACATCAATGCAATCATGCTTTTCATCGAAGGAACTATCAAGTATGGGTGCAATATCAACGATCTCATGTTTAACATAAGAAACTATAGCAAATTCATCTTCATAAATATTGGCATCATGGCCACAAGAATAGCAAGCATCATGTTCATCAAGGGATATTTCAACCAAATCATCAGAATCATAATTATCTATAGATTCATGCATAGCATTAGTTTCTTCCGAAGCAACGGTCATTCTTTCAATAAATTATTTGACATAGACATTATGAGCATAGTTTTCATAGCAATATTTAAGTATGTCAAAATTTTCAGATTCGTGGACAGTAATATCATACTTTTCAATCAAAGAAGTAACTTCATAAGCACCCTTAAAACTTCAATTTGTTTGATATCGTAGTAACTATAAACACCCTTTGCATAAGAAGATAAGATTTCATTGTCATTACTCACATAGGTAGGGGAGGTAATTTTTAGGGTTCTTAGAGTAACAAGTAAAATCATAAATTTCACAAAGATTCCAAGCATAACACAGTGATCTGTTTATTTGATCCCATAAGAGTCTCCTTTTTTCAGACAAATGGTGACGCACAAAATGAGCATGCTCATCTAAAGATTTCCCATCAACTAGGCTAGTTGGGGTTTCAACACGAGCGATAAGGATCGAAGATGATCCAAGTAGAACACTTTAAGTGGATTCATATCAATAGATTTTTAGCAAGCAAAGATGCAAGCAAATAGAAGGCACATGGAAACACAAACAAAGATACATACGGGAAGAAGGCGAAGAAAAGGCAAAGGTGAAGTGGGGGAGAGGAAAACGAGAGGCTAATGGCAAATAATGTAATGCGAGGGATAAGAGTTTATGATGGGTACTTGGTATGTCTAGACTTGTGCGTAGATCTCCTCGGCAACGACGCCAAAAATCCTTCTTGCTACCTCTTGAGCATGCGTTGGTTTTCCCTTAAAGAAGAAAGGGTGATGCAGCACAGTAGTGTAAGTATTTCCCTCAGTTTTTGAGAATCAAGGTATCAATCTAGTAGGAGGCAACACACAAGTCACCTAGTACCTGCACAAACAAACAAGAACCTCGCAACCAACACGATAAAGGGGTTGTCAATCCCTTCACGGTCACTTACGAAAGTGAGATCTGATAGAGATAATAAGATAAATATTTTTGGTATTTTTATGATATAGATTGGAAAATAAAGATTGCAAAATAAACGGTAATAGAAATAGCAAATTGATATGAAAATAATATGATGGAAGATAGACCCGGGGGCCATAGGTTTCACTAGTGGCTTCTCTCAAGATAGCAAATTCTACGGTGGGTGAACAAATTACTGTCGAGCAATTGATAGAAAAGCGAATACTTATGAGAATATCTAGGCATGATCATGTATATAGGCATCACGTCCGCGACAAGTAAGACCAAAACGATTATGCATCTACTACTATTACTCCACACATCGACCGCTATCCAGCATGCATCTAGAGTATTAAGTTCATAAGAACAGAGTAACGCATTAGGCAAGATGACATGATGTAGAGGGATAAACTCAAGCAATATGATATAAACTCAATCTTTTTATCCTCGATGGCAACAATACAATACGTGCATTGTTGCCCCTGCTATCACTGGGAAGGGACACCGCAAGATTGAACCCAAAGCTAAGCACTTCTCCCATTGCAAGAACGATCAATCTAGTAGGCCAAACCAAACTGATAATTCGAAGAGACTTGAAAAGATATTTAAATCATGCATAAAATATTCCAGAGAAGAATCAAATATTCTTCATAGATAGTCTTGATCATAAACCCACAATTCATCGAATCTCAACAAACACACCGCAAAAAGAATTACATCGAATAGGTCTCCAAGAGAATCGAGAACTTTGTATTGAGATCCAAAGAGAGAGAAGAAGCCATCTAGATAATAACTATGGACCCGAAGGTCTGTGGTAAACTACTCACACATCATCAGAAGGGCTATGGTGTTGATGTAGAAGCCCTCCGTGATCGATTCCCCCTCCGGCAAAGCGCCGGAAAAGGCCCGAAGATGGGATTTCACGGGTACAGAAGGTTGCGGTGGTGGAAATAGGGTTTCGTGGTGCTCCTGGATGTTTTCGGGGTATATGGGTATATATAGGAGGAAGAAGTACGTTTGTGGAGCTGCGAGGGGCCCATGAGGGTGGCGGCGCGCCTCCCTGCCTCGTGGCCTCCCCGCTTCTTTCTTGATGCCCACTCCAAGTCTCCTGGATCACGTTTGTTCCAAAAATAACTCTCCCAAAGGTTTTATTTCGTTTGATATTCCTTTTCTGTGAAACACTGAAATAGGCAAAAATAGCAATTTGCATTGGGCCTTTGGTTAGTACGTTAGTCCTAAAAAATAATATAAAAAGGTAAATTAAAACTCATTAAACATCCAAAACACATAATATAATAGCATGGAACAAACAAAAATTATAGTTACATTGGAGACGTATCAGGGAGCAGGACATCACAACATGAATCTGCTAATTTGTCGTTTGTGGTAAATAGACAGCAAAGGCCTGAAAACAGACGGCAAAGAATTTGATAATAGGAAAATCTGGCGGCAAAGAGTTGTTTTGTCGTCAATAATTCATCGCAGTTCCGACAAAGACTTTGCCGTCAGCCAATCTTCATCTTTGTTATCAACCAAATAACAACAGACGTCAAAGAAAAGCATCTTTGTCGTCAGCCGGACTACGTTTTGCCTTCAGATAGACTATGTTACAGATGGCAAAGATTTTCACCAACAGAGCGCAGGTGAGGGTGAGATAGCAAATATCGCACGGGGCGGTCGATGCGGTCAAGGAAATCCATGAGCAGGCGTGGTTGGAGGACGGACTCAACATGCGGAGGCACAAGTCCTCTCGATGTGGATGCATGCGAGTCGTTCACTGGACCTCGCGGGTTCCAGTTGATGCAGGCGGCAGCAGACGCGGACGTCCCGGCTCTACCGGCGTCGGGCGCGGAGTTGCTCTAGGGCGGCGCTCCATTGGCTTGCCGGGGAGAGAAAGCTCCATTGGTGAGAGATCCGACTAGTTGCCGCCGTCGGCATAGAGCCTGCGGGGTCAGGGCCGGGCGGCTCCCTGCATGGCCGGTGGAGAGAGAAAGTTCTGGTGGCTCCCTGCGAGGGCGGGCGGTTCCTTGCGGGGCCAGCGAAGAAAGAGAGCTTAGAGTGTGAGAGAGAAGTAGAGAAGGAGAAGGACGAGGAGAGAGGAACACAGGTGACCATAGGGGCTTCGGGAGATAATTAGGGAGAGAGAGAGAGAAAGGAGAAGGAGAGGTGGGTGGGGGCTAGTACGACAGGCGTGGTGGGTAAGGGTGTGTGGTGCGCGTACGTCATGGGGTTGTGTGGTGTGCGTGTGTCAAGATCTTGCCACATCATCGATCCGTTGGTGATGTGCTTTCTAAGATGACAAAGAGCCCCGACGAAAGGCTAACGGCAAAGACCCCTCACATACGACAAATTAGTTGATTCCTGTAATGCATGTGAGATGGGATAAAATGTGTTTTTAGCTGACAACATGGGGAGCTATTCGAGACTTCCTGTGCTAACCCCAGATACGGAGTTGGGCGCCACGCACCCAGGGCCCATGCCGGGATGTGGTTTTTTCCAGCCTGTTACTTGTATACATTTCATTTTAGGCCCAAGGTTCAAATTTGAGCCTAGGAGTAGCCCTGGCAATTTAAAGCCCGAACCCCAGGCTGGCTCGCACGCACGCAGCATGGTATGTCGCTCACGCGTAGAATCTCTATTTGTCGCTCGTTGTGGCAAGTTGTCAGGGCTAAGCACAGGAAGATTGAAGATCACTTGGGATGGGCCGACCCATTAAACATTTGAGCCATATACAGGTTTTGGAACCTTCTAGGTGGTTCGAAGTTGGTTTTTTCCGGTTTTGGAACTTTCTCGGAGGTTCCCAATCCGCCCCCCCCCCCCATGTTTTTCCTCTTTCTTATTCGTTTTATATTTATATTTTTTCTAGTTTCTTTTTCTTTCATTTTTCTCCTTTTTTGTTTTTTCTTTCATTTCTCATTTTTATTATTGACTATATTTTGCTTTTCGAGAAATGTTCACAAATTTTAAAAATGTTCGCAATTGTCAAAAATTGTTCATTTTCCAAAAGATGTTTCTGTTTTCAAATTTTGTTCAAAAATTTCAAAAACGTTTAGTATTCCCGAATTTGTTCACTTATTTTCAGAAAATGTTCTAAAATTCAAAGAAATTTAAAATATTCAAAAAATCCTTTTTTGTTTTGTTCACAAATTAAAAAATGTTCACGAATTACAGAAATTTTTCCTGTTTCCGAATTTAGTTCACAAGTTCGAAAATGTTCATGTTTTCAAAATTTGTTCACACATTCAAACAACTTTGGGTAATTTCATAAAATATTTAAATTTTCCAAAAATGTTCCTGTTTTTCAAATTTGTTCACAAATTCTAAATGGTTTATGTCTCCCAATTTTGTTTGCAAATTTAAAAAATGTTTGGGCAATTTCATAAAATGTTCATGCTTTTCAAAAAAAACGTTCATGTTCTCAAATTCAAAAATGTCATGTTTTCATAATTTTTTAACAAATTAAAAAAATGTTTGGGGAATTTCATAAAATGTTTGCGTTTCCCATTTTTGTTCTTGTTTTGGGGAAATTGTTCGCATTTTCAAAAGTTTATTCATAGTTTCTAAAATGTAATCATTTTCAATTTTAGTTCCTTTTTTCAAAAAAAAATGTTTGAGTCTTTACAAAATTTTATTCAATTTTCAAAAAGCATTGACTTATGTGAAAAATAAAAATTCTGTTCGAAATTTTTAAAAAAAGATTCAATCTTTCGCTGCCTATAGTTTATATAAACTGAGTTGCCAAATTTAGACAACAAAATTTATGTATTACAGTGGGCAGGGACGTGGTTCACTCACGTTAGATCGTGTGTTAGATCCTACTCACGCACACTTTTTTGTTTAGGTTTTGTCGCTGCTGTTTGTTTCTTTAAAGGTCACGCAGTTAAATTTGCATGAAAGTAGCCGTGTCGCACTAGCTAGCAGCTTTAGCGTGCCTGCTGTAGGTCATCAGCTAAATCGTCGAGTGTATTCAAACACAAGAATCGCTCGCACGGCCCACTAAGCCCGCCAGCTAGGTTCCCTGTGCGAAACCCCATCAACCTGACGCAGAACGATTAAAGCCTGAACCACAGGTTGGCTCGCACGAACTCAACACGGTATGTCACTCGTGTGGCCCCCGCCTCTCGCGTTTTCGCATCCTGTCTCCGCTACGCCCCCCCCCCCCCCCCCCCCCCGAAAAGAGCCTTTTAGTGTTTCTAGGAGCTAGCGGCGAAGCATCCGCCGTCCGCCCGTGCCACGGTTCGTGCGGTTTCAAGGCCACATCTCATGTGTATTAGCGTATTCCCAAATAGTTTTTCATATTCAACATTATGTCACATCAGATGGCGGGCCCATGTTAGTAATGAAGTAGTACTTGATGCATGTCTGATCCATTCTCTCTTTTCTTTCACGTGAAGGTGCATTAGCATGCGAGATTACATCCTATCCTTTATTCTCTCTTTGGCAATTTCATTCATTCATGTCTTTCAAGATATAATTCCATTTTAAAAATATTTATGGATTTGAACTCCTGGCGCCGAGACCTTTAGAACAATATCAATCTTGAATACATTCAAACATGTTTAGATTTCAATGTTTCAAATGACTGAAATAAGCAAAATAAGTTCTTTGAATTAAGTGAAATCAATTTTTTGAAATGAGTAATTTGTTTTTCATGCATACTAAACATAATTCAGTGTGCAATATGTGAAATTTGTTATTTCAAATTTGTGAAAGTAGTTATTAAAAAATGAGAAACTGATTATTTCATAAAAAAAGAGTGAAAATCTAGTTTTGAAACTGGTGAAATTGATTTTCTAAATGATGTTTTCTGGAAATAAGTGAAAACAGTTATCTGAAAACTAAAATTTGTAAATGGGTGAAATCTTTGTTTCATATACATGACACATATTTTGGTGTGAAATACATGAAACTTTTTATTTGAAAATTTTGAAACTAGTTAATTCAGACATGTGAAACTGGTTATTTGAAAATTTTATTTAAAATGAGCAATTCTTTTAATGAAACGAGTGAAATTAGCTATGAAAATAATTGAAGCATGCCTTTCAAATGAAACTAGTGGAATTCGTCTTTTGAAATGAGTGAAACTAGTCTTTTAAATTGAAATATGATTTGTTTCACTCCATTTTTCAGTGTGTTTATTTTGAAGTTGCTTCGTTCGCTCCTTTCAATTTTAGTTATATTTCACATATCCCTCTTCTTGAAACCAATAGATTTTTTTCAAATGGGTGAAATTAGCTTTTGAAAATAATTGAAATATGTGTCTTCCTTTCAATTGGAACGAGTGAAATCAGTTGTTTGAAACGAGTGAAATCAGTTTGTAACATGAGTCAAATATGTTTTTTAATGAGTGAAGTTTATTTTTGAAATGAGTGAAATACATTTTTGAATTGTGTGAAATATGTTTGTATATAATGAGTGAAATTTGTTTTATGAAATCAGTAAAAGTAAAACTAGTTCAACATCCATAATTGATCTTGTTCTGACGATCTCTTCACTACGAATTCCAATATATAAAATGTTTCAAAAATGAAGATTTAGTTCGAAATATAACGATCATTCAAAATATGACTACAAAATAAAGTACCCATCTTTTACATGGAGAGAGAGGCATGCAATTGTCCTTCTGTCCACTCTCTCGACTCTCTCCTGTTGAAGCGGACACAAGCTGACACATGCATTTGTATTCCTCTCTTCAACATTACTTATTACATAGGAAAAGTTATCTCATGTTATACCTATAAAGCTAGCACAAATGGGATGCAACTATTCTAATCCTGAGCTCATATGAGCTCGGGTGAACAGTAACCTAAAGAAAAAATAGAAACAAATACAAAAAATTCTAATTTTTTTTGTGTGTGAAACATTGACAAAATGCTTGTTAGCTTGCAAAATTACATCGTCATATGACATTCGTGGAAATCGTGGCAAGGAAACAAACAAATCAATTCTCCAAAATGTTCTTTTCAAACACATTTTGGAGCACCGATTTTTTTTTTGCCGCATTTTTCACGAATGTCATTTCATGCTGTAATTTTGCGAGCTAGGAAAATATTTGAAAGCTAGGAGTACAATTTATTCAACTAGTGAAATAGAATTGAAAGTAATTCATGCATTTGATCAATGTCTGTACTCAAATTGATTCATTTTTGTGTCAATTTTTTTTTAGGTTATGGAACTGGGAACGTTATAATGTGTTCCGTGTTTTCGGATAGTTATCGTAGGTGCCAAAGTATTTTGGCCCGGGTTTATTTGAATCCTGGCTCCGCCACTGCCAACCCCGGCGTCCAATTCCGGCCATTTGACATGGTCTCCCATCTTCCTCTGAACAAACGACCCAAAACGACCGCAGCCATCAACGCAGTCCCGCCTCCGGCCTCCTAAATTCTGCATGCCTAATTATACCCTCTTTCCACCTCCTCCTCCGTTGGAACGCGTTTGCTTCCCACCATTCCTGGCCTTACCCCTCGAGCGAGCGAGCTAGCCCTTCTTGTCTCGATCGCTCCCACGCTAGCCAGCTCGATCGGGCGACGGCGCGTGGCATTAGTCCTGGATCGATCGAGCTAAATAAAATGACCAAGGCAGCGCCTATGGCGCCTCGGCGGCGGCGATGGCCGGGGTACTTGCTCGCCGCCGCGGTCGTCATTGCCGTCGTCACCGCCGCGCGGGCGCAGGATTACAATAACGGCGATGATGAGGAGGAGAAGCCTAAGCCGCAGCTCAAGGCGCAGGAGGCGTGCAACGGCGCGTTCCTGTCGTACACGTTCATTGAGCGCGCCAAGGAGTTCCCGCACCTCAAGAACGCGACGGCGCAGGCGTACGCGTTCAAGGCGCAGGCGACCGTGCTCAACACCATGACGACGGACCTCAAGGCGTGGCAGATGTTCGTCGGGTTCCAGCAGAAGGAGATCCTTGTGTCAGTCAGCGGCGCCGTGCTCCTCGACGGCACTGACTTCCCCGCAAACGTCTCCGGTGGCGTTACATTTGCGGGATACCCGATGGCCGACCTCCTCAACTCCATCGACACCGCCGGCGACCTGACGCAGATACAGGTCCAGATGGACATCACCGGCACGCAGTTCGGCGTCAAGCCCCCCGGCAAGCCCATGCCCAAGACCATCAAGCTCACCAATCCCGGCTACCGATGCCCCGCGCCCACCCACAAAGGTGGAGTACCTTGTTCGCCGCCCTCACGACATGTTTCTGCATGCATACATGCATTTCTTGCTTGCTCTGTCAGAAAAAATTGATCAAGGTTGGAATGTGCGTGCAGATAGCGTGATGTACGTGTGCTGCGTTAAAGATCCCAAGTTCAAGGTGAAGAAGGCCAACAGCACGCGGTACCTGCCGCGGCAGAAGGCCGACCTGACCATGGCCTACGACGTGCTCACGTCGTACGGCAACAAGTACATCGCGCAGGTGACCATCGACAACTGGAGCCCCATGAGCCGGCTGGACAACTGGAACCTCACCTGGGAGTGGAAGCGCGGCGAGTTCATCGAGAAGATGCGCGGCGCCTACACGCTGCTCAAGGAGGGCCCGGCCTGCGTCTACAGCCCGGCGGCGAGCTACTACAAGGACTTCGACTTCACGCCCGTGTACAACTGCGAGAAGAGGCCGGTCATCGTCGACCTCCCGCCGGACCGGGAGAAGGACAACGACGTGGGCAACCTGCCCTTCTGCTGCAAGAACGGCACGCTGCTGCCGCCCATCATGGACGAGTCCAAGTCGCGGGCCATCTTCCAGCTCACCGTCTACAAGATGCCGCCGGACCTCAACCGGACGGCGCTCTACCCGCCGTCCAACTGGAAGATCACCGGGAAGCTCAACCCGCACTACGTGTGCCGGCAGCCGATCCGGGTGAGCCCCATGGAGTTCCCCGACGGGTCGGGGCTCATGTCGACCACCCCCGCCGTGGCGTCGTGGCAGGTGGCCTGCAACATCACCCGCCCCAAGAAGCGCGCCTCCAAGTGCTGCGTCTCCTTCTCGGCCTACTACAACGACTCCACGGTGCCATGCAACACCTGCGCATGCGGCTGCGGCAACGACACCGCCACGTGCGACCCGGACGCCCACCCAGTCCTGCTGCCGGCGGAGGCCATGCTCGTGCCCTTCGACAACCGCACCGCCAAGGCCCGGGCGTGGGCCAAGATCAAGCACTGGCGCGTGCCCAACCCCATGCCCTGCGGCGACAACTGCGGCGTCAGCATCAACTGGCACGTCATGAACAACTACAAGTCCGGCTGGTCGGTGCGCATCACCATCTTCAACTGGCAGGACTACACCTTCAAGAACTGGTTCGCCGCCGTCAAAATGGGCGAGCACTACAGCGGCTACGAGAACGTCTACTCCTTCAACGGTACCCGGTTGGACGCGCCCTTCAACAACACCATATTCATGCAGGCCCTGCCGGGGCTCGAATACCTGGACCCCATCACCGACGGCAGAACGTCGGCGTACCCGAGGCTGCCCGGGAAGCAGCAGTCCGTCATCTCGTTCAAGAAGAAGGACGTGCCAAACATCAATATCCCCAAAGGAGGAGGCTTCCCCAAGCGGGTCTACTTCGACGGCGAGGAGTGCGCGCTCCCCCACAAGTTACCGTCGAGTGCACGCCGGCGGGCATGGGCTCCCAGTCTCTTGCAGGCTGTCACCGGGGTGGTTCTTGTGATGATTGTTGCTCTTGTGGACTCCTCGTGCTTATGATCTGTGAAAATCTCTCGGGATTGTATCATTGTATAGAGATTTGTGTTAGGGTGCTACATTTGCTGAACATTTTTATTTGGTGGTTGGGGTATATGTCTTCGCTTCAATTCAGATGTTACAGTGACCCCCAAACGAAGGAATTGCTCTCGAGCAACTACAGGCTTATACTTTAGATATAATTCAGGTGACTGAAAAAATTATTATGGTCAGTCGATTTTGTTTTCCAAAGTGTGCACACACACGTAAACTACCGATAATGCTCCATCTACGAACAGCTAGCCTACGCAAAGTAACGTAATATTTCTAACTATAATCCTCTCCCCCCTGATTTCAAGTGGGATGGGCCCCAGCCACTAATCATCATCCAATTACCTACCTCCACATCAACTTTTACTTAAAAACTTCACATAAGTTTACCTGGGTCTAGCATTGCTCATACACTACTGCATGCATGCGGCATAGCTAGTCCGTACACGCAGCCATTGAGAGCATTAATGGTGCATGCATGTTTGTGGAGAGTAATTAAGATCAACCCAACGACCTCAGTTTAGTTTGAATTTAGCAACATCTTTTTATGAATTTTGTCTATCGTGTGCAACGTGCAAGTCCAAATGTTTTCTATGTCTTTTCTTTGTGTCTCCTTTATTTTTTGTCCTTTCCTTTTCATTTTTAAATGTGTGTGCGCACAGGCGTGTGTGTGTGTCTGTTGTGTCGCGCGGGCGTGTGGGTGTGTTGTGTCAACGTTAAGGTCAACTTTTTTTATATATTATAAAAAGACGTTACACACTTATTTTTGCACATTCCGAAAAGATGCAATTCTATGTAAATTGTACGTAAATTTTATCATTATCTGTTTTAGTTTTTGTTTTCATTTTTAAGGGTAATACTAACGCCACTAATTCATCCTACTTAGAAAACTTCATTATTTTGATTTCATTCTTCGTCTGAAATTTTATTATTTTGATTTTGTTTCAGTTTTTTTTTCATTTTGTTTCTTAACTTCTATGCAAATTTTGTCACTATTTGTTTTAACTTTTTTTATTTTCTTTTGCCTTAAAGTGTAATACCAATGCCACTAATTCATTCCCTCATAAAACCTCATTATAATTATTATTTTATTCTTCCTCGGAAAACTTTATCATTTTGATTTTGTTCCAATATTTATTGCATTTTCATTCTTCTTAAAGGGTAATACCAATACCACTGATTCAGTCTTTCTTAGCAAACTTCGTTATTTTGAATTTGTTTTGGTTTTTCTCTCCTTTTCATTTAGGGGTAATACCAATGCCACAAATTCATTACTTCTTAGGAAACTTTGTTTTGCGAAAATTTCACTATTACATGCTTATTCTTGCACATTCAACAAAGATGCAAATTCTCTGTAAATTGTATGCAAATTTTTTCATTATTTGATTTAGTTTCATTTTTCATTTTCTTTCTTCTTAAAAGGTAATACTAATGCCGCTAATTCATTTTGAAAGACTTCATTATTTTCATTTTGATTTTAGTTATTTCATTTTCTTTCCTCTTTAAGGGTAATACTAATGCCACCAATTAATAACTTCTTACAAAATTTTCTTCTGCAGAAATTCCACTATTACATGTTTATCCTTGCATATTATAAGAAGACGTATTTTTTGTGTAAATTGTATGCAAATTTTGTAATTATTTTTTATTTTTTCAGTTTCTTTCTTTTGGAAGGGTAATATCAATGCTACTAATTCATTCTTCCTTAGAAAACTTCATTATTTTGATTTTTGTTTTCATTTTCTATCTTCTGGAATGGTAATACCATTGCCACTAATTCATTCTTTCTTAGAAAACTTTATTATTTTGATTTAGTTTTAGTTTTATTTCATTTTGTATCTTCTTCAAGGGTAATACCAATGCCACTAATTTTCTTTCTTCTTATAAAACTTCTTTTTTGCGGAAATTCTATATGCTTATGATCTTATTCTTGCATATTGTAAAAAGGACATTTTCCTAGTAAGTTGTGTTCAAATTT
This sequence comes from Triticum aestivum, assembly GCF_018294505.1. Taxonomy (NCBI): domain Eukaryota; kingdom Viridiplantae; phylum Streptophyta; class Magnoliopsida; order Poales; family Poaceae; genus Triticum; species Triticum aestivum. The sequence continues at coordinate 92,832,209 of NC_057812.1, read as the reverse complement.
TGCCATTATTTTTATTAATATTTTTTAATACTTAATGGGTACATACCTATGCCATTAACTCATTCTTTCTCAAAAAAACTTCATTATTTTGATTTATTTCTAGTTTACATTTCATTTTGCTTCATTTTTAAGGGTAATACCAATGCCACTAATTCATTCATTCTTAGAGAACATTTTTTTGAAAGTACCACTATTACATGCTTATTCGTGCATATTATAAAAAAAGCACATTCTTTGTGTAAATTATGTGCAAATTTTATCGTTATGTGTTTTTTCTTCTTTTATGGTAATACCAATGTAACTAATTGATTCTGTCTTTAAAAAATTCATTTTTTATTTCTTATTTTAATTTTAGTGTATTAGTATGGGGGGTATAAGAAGGCTCGATAAAGTAGAAGGTTTTATGTTATAGTTGAATAATATTATTTTCCTTTAAAATTTTGTAATTTTTTTTCTTCAAGGTTAATGTAGTTCCATGATTCATTTTCCTTTACAAAGAAATGTTGTCTTCTTTGTTTAAGTGGAACTGCCAAAATGTCTTCTATTTAGGAACAGAGGAAGTATCAGATATCTATCGGACATTTGAAGCAAAAGAAGAAGAACAAAAATAATCTCCACTGATTAGCCGGTCGAAATTATACTTAATTATATAGGCGCATATACATGCATAGTTAGTACATCATGCACACACTTGTACTACATGCATCATTGGCCCACAAACCGGCGCAGAAAAGCAGCGGACGTGCATGCTAGTCAAAACGCGCACATGCATGCAGATGGGCCGGTCCCTCGTAAGGCAATAGACAAAATTGACTGAACAAGAATTTGGGTAAGTCATTTTTCGTTGTAGATGAATGTTCTTTGTCCATCTGATCTAAAATAAACGGTGTCGGTGTACTAGAGTAGGGGTATCCTACTATACTGAACTTGTGCACGGGCAGTCGCAGCGTCCCGCGGCAAGGCTTGCCGGGCGACCGCCAAGGTCCTCCGTGGTTCCTTTGGAGCCGTTCAAAAAAAAGTATCCAAGCCAAGGAGACAAGACTCCGGCAAGAGGAGCTTGCCGGGAAGGCCAACCATGGCAAGGCGCTTAAAGAGACAAGACCCCGGCAAGAGGAGCTTGCCGGGAAGGCCACCCAAGGCATCTCAAGGAACTTGCCGCGGCGCACCTCGCGTCCCGGCAAGGCCCGGTGAGCGACAAGCTCCCGGACGCGACAAGTCAACGACCGCGGCAAGACGCTTGCCGCGGCAAGCCACCACTCTGTGCCCGCGTTCCAGCACATCCTCCAACGTGTCGCTCTGGGACCCTTCCAGGCGTGCGTGGCGGGAGGCTGAGCAGCCAGCGGTGCGCAGTGGCGAGCGGCGCTGACAAGATTGTCATCGTGGCGAGCGGTGGCGTCCCTGACGATCCCTTTTGCACTGTTTAGGCGACACAGACGGGCATTTAATGCCCTTGTCCCCTGCCGTCAGGGTTAGGTATGATACACTGTAGCGAGTAGCTGTACCTACCGCAACACCTTTCCATTTTTATCCTTGTCTATGTTGCCACCTGTCGGTGACCCCTTGAGCATATAAAAGGAGGCCCATGCGCAACGTAGGGGGGGTGGTTAGCGAGTTAGCTAGTTAGCCAGTTCAGAGGACACTCACGCTCGGTCTCGCTAGCTGCTGGTGTGTACCATAGCATTCCGTGCTCCCGAGCAAGAGATCAATACAAACCACAAGGCAGGAGTAGGGTTTTACGCATCCGTGCGGCCCGAACCTGGGTAAACTGCTCGCGTGCTTCGCCTCGATCCGCTCTTTGCACGACCTCCGCCCTCACCGAATCGAAAGGGGCTCGGCCCGCCGGTCCCATAGGTGTTCGTGGATCAGTCCCCCGACATCTTTGGCGCGCCAGGTAGGGGGCGTCGAGGTTGTGCGAACCGGATCCGGCGTTCACGCGGACTAGATCTTCATCATCTTCATCGACATGCCGCCAAAGAAGAAGGTTTCGGAGGCAGCTGCTCTGTCCGCGCCGAACCCACCACCTCCGGAGCAAACGGCTGGTGGGGCGGACGCCGGCGGAAGAACGGGCGGTCGACGAGGCAGCTCGCGGTGCTGCCAGGTCCAAGGACAAGGCTGCGCTGCCCATCGGCGGCATGGCCGGCTCCCACAACGACCAGGCGCACTCCAAGACCTCGGCGTCCGTACATGCACCGTGCCCATCTCAGGAGGTGCGGGACCGGCAGCGTCATGGTACTCACGGCACCATGCGTTTGCTGGACCAAGATCGAGCTGGCGGATCTCGGAGTGCTCAAGACAAGCGTGCACGCCAGCATGCTGGCACGAGCGAGGCACGGTCGCCTGGACGAGATACTACTCCTTCTAACTTAGTTAGAAGTCCGAGTATATCCCGCTCCTCGCACCGTTCGCCACCACCACCCGTCATTGCAGCAGAAGCTTTGGCGCGAGCTCAACTACTCCTAGACTACCCTCCAACGGCGGACAAGATCGATGACTGGAGGGCCACCATTCAGAATCTCATCGGCTTCGCCAACGGCGACACTCAACGGCAGCCAAGCACGTCGCAGCCGCGGCAAGTCAGCCAGGCACAAGCCGGTGGCGACAAGACCGGTGGGGGTGCAACCACTGTGCACTCTCCGCCCCGAAGGCCAAGATCGCCGACTCGCCGAATCTACCTCGACAGCGACTCCACCGCGTCATCAGATCCACGAACTCGTCGCGATCAGCGCCAAGTTCTTCACGAACGACAGCAAGAAGACGCTCGTACTCGCATTGAGCGCCAAAGAGAAGCGCGACGTCAATCAGACCAGCGCGCTGGGCCCTCTGTCGACATGCATGCGCCAGGGGAACCAGGCGACTTGCCGTACGCGGTAGGTTGCCCTGCGTTTACTCATGAATTGCGGCAAGTCCAGTGGCCCAGCATGAAGAATTTCAAACCAGACGTACCAGAGAAGTACGACGGCAAGTCGCATCCGTCGGAGTTCCTCAGCATCTACACCATCGCGGTGCAGGCTGCCGGGGGATGGGATGACAAGATCCTTGCCAACTACTTCCCGCTGATGCTCAAGCCCAACGTCAGATCCTGGCTCATGCACTTGCCGGACAGCTCCATATCCTCCTGGGCAGACCTATGCCATCAGTTTGTCGGCGCCTTTACAGGCGGCCACAAACCTCATGGCTAAGAGAGTAACCTTCATCTGCTCGCCCAGAAGGAAGGAGAGCCCCTGCGCAAATACATTCAGAGATTCAGCCATGTACAACACAACATTCAAGATGTCCACCCTGCCGCGGTCATCAGCGCGTTCCATCAGAACGTGCGTAACCGCAGGATGCGGGAGGAGATGGTGATGTGCAAGATCAGAGACGTCAGTGAGCTATATGCCCTGGCCGACAGGTGTGCACGTGCTGAGGAAGGGAGGAGACTCCCCGGAGAGAATATAGGAGCAGGAGGATCTGACAGTGAGGATGCTGCCCCGGCAAAGAAAAACCGGCGGCGGAACAGGAAGAAGAAAGGCAAAGACGTGCTAGTCATTGAGCAGTCCGGCAATGAAGGTGGCGCCAAGAAAGCCAATGTTGGTAGCTCCGGCAAGGAGATTGCCGCATGCACCAACTGCCAGGCTGTGGCCGTCGCCGACAAGCAGGATGGCACCGACAAGCAGTACTGCAAGATCCATCGCACCAAGGGCCATGACCTCCAGAGCTGCAAGAAGGTCGAGTAGCTTGTCCAGCAACAAAAGGCTGAGTACGAGCGACGCGACAAGGAGAGGGCCCAAGGTGGCAATGGAGAATCCAGCAAGAAGCGCACCGGCCGGGGAGGACGCCGCGGTAAGGCCAAGCAGCGGCAAGGAGACAGGCCTCCCCGCGGCCGCGACAAGGATGAAGATGACGACGACGACGAAGACATGGAGGATGTCGAGACCAGTGAGCAGGAGTTCCAGAAAGCCACAGAGGTCTTGTGCGTTGACGGCGGTGCATCCCTGCATACTTCACACTGTCAACTCAAGCAGTGGGTGCGGGAAGTCAATGCGGCGGAATCACCTGTCGAGTCACGCAAGCTTCTGAAATGGTCCAGCACGCCTATCATCTTTGATATTGAGGACCACCCTGATCGCACAACCGCGGTCGGGTGCTTGCCGATGTTGGTTTCACCAACTATCCGCAACCTCAAGGTCACTAAGATGTTAGTTGACGGCGGGGCCGGCTTGAACCTGATCTCCTCCGCTGTACTCCAGAAACTCCAAATCCCTGACAGCGAGCTCGAAGAGACCGGCACATTTCAAGGAATCAACCCGGGAAGGAGCAAGCCGAAGGGGAAGGTCACGTTGCCAGTAACATTTGGCAGCGAGCTGAACTTCAGGACTGAGAGAGTCACTTTTGACGTTGCCGATATTCCATTACCTTACAATGGGATACTTGGTCGTCCAGCACTCGCCAAGTTCATGGCAGCCTCTCACTACGCATACAACATGCTGAAGATGCCAGGCCCAATAAGCGTCATCTCTGTCCCCGGCGACAAAAAGGATGCCCTTATCTGCGCCGACAAGATCTACTGGGAAGCGGCAGCCGCAACAGACCGCAAGTCACTTGCCGCTGAAGCTCCCGGGGGAAAGAAGACCAAGTCCGGCAAGAGTTCTGATGCCCACTCCGGCAAGCGCACCTCTTCGGAGTGCTGCGCTACCATCGAGGAGGCACCATCGAGCTCCACCGGCAAGTGTAAGAAGACGATGGCAGCTCTGCCAGAGACGAAGAAGGTGTCCGACAAGGAGGGCGGCACTGGTGGTACCTTCACCATCAGTGCCACTCTCGGTCCTAAATAGGAAAGCGCGCTCATTGCTTTCCCGCGAGCGAATGTCGACGTGTTTGCGTGGCAACCGTCTGACATCCCCGGTGTTCCTAGGAAAGTAATTGAGCACCATCTTGCCGTTTGTCCTCATGCGCGGCCCGTCAAGCAGAAGGTTAGGAAGCAAGCAGTGGAGCGCCAAGAATTCATTGCAGAAGAGATCAAGAAATTGGAAGCAGCAGGCCTTGTCAGAGGAGTGCTCCATCCTACGTTGTTGGCCAATCTTGTAGTCGTGCGCAAGGCAAACGGGAAATGGAGACTTTGTATCGATTTTACCGATGTTAACAAAGCTTGTCCCAAAGACCCATTTCCTTTGCCGCGCATTGACCAGATTGTTGACTCCACAGCCGGATGTGATTTGCTTTCATTTCTTGACGCATACTCAGGATATCATCAGATCTTCATGGCAGAAGAGGATGAGGAGAAGACCGCATTTATTACTCCATGTGGCACATACTGTTTCGTACGGATGCCTTTCGGATTCAAAAATGATGGTTCAACATTTGCAAGAGTAGTCTGTGTCGCTCTTGAGCCACAAATACACAGAAATGTGGAAGCCTACATGGATGACATAGTGGTCAAGAGCAAGGACAGAGCAACCCCGATTCAAGATTTAGACGAGACCTTCGCAAATCTGCGCAAAATTAGCCTCAAGCTCAACCCAGAGAAGTGTGTGTTTGGAGTCCCCTCCGGCAAGCTTCTCGGGTTCTTCATGTCTCAGCGGGGAATTGAAGCCAATCCCGACAAGATCAAGGCCATTGAGCAGATTGAAGCACCAAAGCGCGTCAAGGATGTACAAAGGCTTGCCGGTTGCGTGGCTGCTCTCAGCAGGTTTATCTCTAGGTCTGCTGAGCGCGCCCTGCCATTTTTCAAATTATTGAAAAAGGCAGGTCCAATGAAATGGACTCCGGAAGCGGAGGCTGCGCTGCAAGACTTGAAGAGATACCTGTCCTCCCCTCCAATACTTGTCGCACCTAAGCCACAAGAGAAGTTGCTGCTGTACATAGCGGCAACCAATCAAGTGGTTAGTGCTGCGTTAGTAGTGGAGAGGAAGGCAGATGACGAGCCAGCAACCACGGCAGGCGCATCCAGCGACAAGCATGGGGCTTCCCCAACAAGTTCTGGTCCCGACAAGGATGGATCTGCACAGACTCGCGAGGAGATACAGAAGAGAATGGTGCAGCGCCCAGTTTACTTTGTTAGTTCCCTTCTGCAAGGGGCTAGGTCAAGGTACTCTGGTGTGCAGAAATTGCTTTTCGGCCTTCTCATGGCCTCGAGAAAGCTGCGCCATTACTTCCAAGCACATGAGATCACAGTCGTCACTCGCTTTCCGCTGAAGAGGATACTACAGAATCCAGAAGCGACAGGCAGGATTGTTGAGTGGGCACTGGAATTGTCAAGCTTTGGCCTTAAGTTTGAGAGTACTTCAACTATCCAAAGCAGAGCATTGGCAGAATTCATAGCAGAATTGACGCCAACACTAGATGAAGAAATTCCAGAAACGAGCATCCCCGTCAACGAAGCGACCAAAGAGTGGCTGATGTACTTTGATGGTGCCTTCTCACTGCAAGGCGCCGGCGCTGGCGTGCTGCTTGTAGCACCCGCCGGAGAGCACCTCAAGTACGTAGTCCAGATGCACTTTCCCAAGGAGCAAGTAACAAACAATACTGCAGAGTATGAAGGCTTGCTTGCCGGTCTCAGGATCGCGGCAGACCTTGGGATCAAGAAGCTCATTGTCAGGGGTAACTCGCAGCTTGTCATCCGCCAAGTGAACAAGAGTTATCAGAGTCCATTGATGGAAGCTTACGTCGACGAAGTGAGAAAGCTAGAAGAGCACTTTGACGGCCTACAGATGGAGCATGTTCCAAGAGCTCAGAACGCCATTGCCGACGGCCTGTCAAAGTGCGCCGCACTTAAGTTACCTGTGGAACCAGGGATTTTTGTGCTCAAGCTGACACAACCGTCTGTAACGCCATCAACTGGACAGAGCAAGAAGAGGAAGTTGATTTCTGGTGACTATTTGCCGGCAGAGCTCCCCGAAGCCGCCGCCAAGAAGGTCCCCAAGATCAACGCCAAGAACGCTGAGGAGCAATCTGCTCCGGCAAGCCCTAGGGTTTGTTTCGTTGAAGTAGAAGCTCCCGACGAGTTTTGCTCCGGCAAACTTGCCGGAGAACGTCAAGCTCCGGCAGAACCGCAGATTCTTGCTGTAGAAGCGGACTTTCCCGCAGCAACAGATTTGCCTTGCGCTGAGGAGCAATCTGCTCCGGCAAGCCCTAGGGTTTGTTCCGTTGAAGCAGAAGCTCCCGACAAGTTTTGCTCCGGCAAACTTGCCGGGGAACGTCAAGCTCCGGCAGAACCGCAGATTCTCGCCGTAGAAGCGGATGTTCCCGCAACAGCAGATTTGCCTTTAGTCCTTGTTGTCGAGCCACAAGCTCCAGCATGGGCACAGCAAATTGTCCGTTTCCTTCAGACAGGAGAACTTCCCGAAGAGCAAGAAGAAGCGGAAAGAGTAGCCCGGCAGTCAAGTATGTACCAGTTTGTCGACAAGGCACTGTACAGAAGAAGACTCAATGGTGTGAAATTGAAGTGTATTCACCGGGAAGACGGACAAAAGTTGTTGGCAGAGATACATGGAGGCATATGTGGACACCACATTGGCGCAAGAGCACTTGTCGGCAAAGCATTCCGGCAAGGTTTCTTTTCGCCCACAGCCCTCCAGGATGCAACTGCACAAGTAACCAAGTGTGAAGCGTGCCAGTTCCATTCCAAGCAGATACACCAACCAGCTCAAGCTCTCCAGACGATCCCTTTATCCTGGCCATTTTCGGTCTGGGGGCTCGACATCCTCGGCCCCTTCCCCCGAGCAGTCGGGGGCTTTGAGTACTTGTACATTGCAATCGACAAGTTCACAAAGTAGCCGGAAGTGGAACCAGTGAGGAAGGTGACAGCACAGTCAGCAGTCAAGTTCTTCAGGTCAATTGTTTGCCGCTTCGGAATCCCTAACAGGATAATCACCGACAACGGTACGCAATTCACGAGACGCACCTTCATGCAGTACGTCCAAGATCTTGGCGCCAAGGTCTGCTTCGCTTCTGTTGCTCACCCGAGAAGCAACGGCCAAGCGGAGAGGGCAAATGCTGAAGTGCTGCACGGGCTCAAGACCAGGACTTTCGACAGGCTGCACAAGTGCGGAAGAAACTGGATCGAGGAGCTGCCGGTGGTTCTTTGGTCGATCAGGACGACGCCAAATCGAGCCACTGGCTAGACACCTTTCGCTCTAGTCTATGGAGCAGAGGCAGTTATCCCCACGGAACTCGTATACGGGTCACCTCGAGTGCTCGCTTATGATGAGCTTGAGCAAGAGCAGCTGCGACAAGATGACGCGCTGCTCCTTGAGGAAGATCGTCTTCAGGCTGCTGTGCGAGCTGCTCGCTACCAGCAAGCTTTGCGCCGCTACCATAGCCGCAAAGTTAATGCCAGAAGTCTCGAGGAAGGCGACCTTGTTCTTCGGCGTGTTCAGTCCGCCAAGAATTCCAACAAGTTGACACCGAAGTGGGAAGGCCCTTACCGGGTGAAACGAGTCACTAGGCCTAGCGTTGTCCGCCTTGAGACCGAAGATGCCATTCCGGTGAGCAACTCCTGGAACATCGAGCATCTTCGTAAGTTTTACACGTAAGGCGCGGTTGCCGGAACCTGTTCCGGCAACCACCTTTTGTACAAGTCTTGCCCCTGTTGCATGTAATCCTTTGTACAAAGCCGGGCGCAGACCCCGCGCACAAGTAAAGTTAATATGCTCCGCGCATCTTGTTAATTTCATGCTTTCTATATTTTGCATGTGTAATCTGACACTTTGTGCAGCATCTACTCCCCGGTAAGCAATAACGAGCCATAAGGCTCCATATATGTATTTTCTCTTCTTTCTTTTTCACAAGGAAAGGAAGGTTCCCTCGCGCACAAGTTTGCCGGGGGGGAAAGGAGAAGAAAGGGTTATGGACCAGGCGTCGTTCAAGAATTTCGCCTTGCCGGGAAGCAAACAACAGAAAAGATAAGTTGCCAAAGTTTGAGCAGTCAGATTTTTTAAAAATTTTAAGTTATCTTCCTTGAACGACCGTGCTTTGTATGGAAAACCTATGCGCGGAGGAACCAGCTCGTAACTAGTGGCGCCCTTACTTTGTTTCGAGTCCGCTCAACAACTTAAGTGAGCTGCGACTAGTTGTCGCGCCCTTACTTTGTTTCGAGTCCGCTCAACAACTTAAGTGAGCTGCGACTAGTTGCGACAAGGTTTCTTGTCGGCAGCAGCACCGCCAGCCGGCTGCTGACGTCCCGCACTCAGCGCTCGCGGCTAAGGTGCCTGCGCCGGCAAGTTTCCTAAAAGCGTAGGGTAAAAGCATACAAAGCAAGGAGTCAAGTAAAGGGAGTAACATTGCAATAGCTACCCAAAATAAAGTTATATTACAAAATAGCTTGTCGCGGCTCTAACAGATCGTTTTCATAACTTGATCGACAGCGACAAGAAAAAGGAAGAAATGGGCGGCCTAATCTACGTGATCGCCTTCGATCCTCTTGATCCCGCTCACCTTGTCTACAATGGGTGCGACAAGGGCCTTGACCTCCTCTAGATCGGCATCTGGCGGCAAGGTCCTGAGGACATTGGTGAGGCGGAGGCCCGGGTTACGGAAGGCCACCTTCATCAACACCTTCTGAAGGGCTCCCGCGCAGATCTTGCACGACTCGTCGGCCAGCTGCTTTGGGATCCTCTCCCGGAGTCGTTGGAGGGTCGTCGCCACGCCTTTGAAGAACAGGGTGAGCTTGGTGCTGGGCTGGAGGCTCTCGTCGGAGGGATACCCGAGATCCGCCATCCCCAGCTGCGCCAGCTCCCTGTCGATATCCGCGGCAACATTCACCAGACTCTCCGTCCAGTGCTCCACAGTTTCCCTGAAGGCATTTTGGGTGGCGGCAACACTCTCTAGCAGCGCCTTGTCGGCCTTGATCTCCTTCCTCAAGGCCGCCTCCTGCTTCTTGGCGCTGTCCAACGTCTTGGTCAAAGCGGTCAGCTTCAACTCAAGACCCGTGTTGGAGTCCTTGGCGGTGCTGAGCTCTTTGCTCTTCTCGACGAGAGCGGCCTCCAGCTGCGCCACCCTCGTCTCCAACTCCTTCTTGGCAGCCTCGGCGGCGGCGGCAGCATCCTCCGCTTGCTTGACGGCTCCGCCAAGTCTTTCCTCGCGCACGGCAAGCTCCTCCTCGTGGGCGTCAAGATTAACCTTCCGCTGCGCCAGCTCGCCCTCCTCCGCGGATAGCCTCACGGCGGCAAGCCACTGTTGCTCTTCGACTTCAGCTTTCTCGAGGAGGAAGGCCTTCTGCGCTTCGTCAAGCTGCTCCCGCTCCTCCGCCAGGGACCAGAGGGCCTCCCGGTGGAAACCCCCGAGCTCCTCCGCGCGCTTCTCTATGTCTGCTCCCGCCTTCGTGACAAGCGCCTCGCGGGATTCCAGCTTGGCTTGCCGCGCGCGGTAGAGCGACAACAGCTTCCGCAGCAGCCGCTCCTCTTCAGGCTCGTTGCTGCTGCTGCTTGGCGCGTCGACTAGCGTCAGTCCCGTGGAGGCAAGCACTTCCCCGTCGAAGATCTCTCCCTCGACCGGCGCCCTGGAGCTTGACGCCCAGGGGAGGTTGATGAAGACGTCGTCGCCAGCCTTCAAGTAGACGCCAGGCTGGGGCTCTTCGGAGCCGGGCGCTGCGGCAGCGGCGGACGGGTCGGCGGTCGGTATAGCGCCTGGCGCTCCTACGGCCTCAGGGCCATCAGTGCGATCGCCAGACCCCTCGCCAGCTGCTGCGGCAGCAGCCTTGGCGGCCTCTGCACCGGCGAGATCGCCAGCGTCGGCTGCTTCTTCGGCGGCAACCTCGGTCTCCATCGGCTCCATAGCAGATGGATCTGACAGCCGGAAAGGGGAGAAGAGTCAAGCAAAAATCCAATAAAAAGGAGATCAAGAGAAGAAGAACCCAAGGGAAGTTTTGAAGCAAGAGGAGTACCTGCACCAGGTTCTGCAGTCGTGGTCTCCGCCGTTGGGGGGCCGCTGGTGCTGTCCCTTGCCGGAGAACCCTCCCTTGCCGAAGACTTCTGTTGGGGAACGTTGCAGAAAATTAAAAAACTTCCTACGGTTTCACCAAGATCCATCTATGAGTTCATCTAAGCAACGAGTCAAGGGAGAGAGTTTGCATCTACATACCACTTGTAGATCACGAGCGGAAGCTTGCCAAGGGGATGGTGATGATGGAGTCGTACTTGAACGTGATTTGGATCACCGATGTCCTAGTGCTGAACGGACAGCACCTCCGCGTTCAACACACGTACGGGACGGGAGACGTCTCCTCCTTCTTGATCCAGCAAGGGGGAAGGAGAGGTTGAGGAAGATTGCTCCAACGGCAGCACGACGGCGTGGTGTAGTTGGTGCAGCAGTACTCCGACAGGGCTTCGCCAAGCACGTACGGAGGAGGAGAGGTGTTGGGGAGGGGAGGGGCTGCGCCTTGGCTTGTGGTGTATTGCAGCCCTCCCCTCACCCCTCTATATATAGGGGAAAGGGCAAGGGGGGCCGGCCCTCTAGGGAAAACCCTAGGGGGCGCGGCGGCCAAGGGGTGGGGGGCTTGCCCCCCAAGCAAGGGGGGTGCGCCCCCTTTAGGGTTTCCCCCCCAACCCTAGGCGCATGGGCTCAAGGGGGGGCGCGCCAAGCCCACTAGGGGCTGGCTGCTATCCCCATGCAGCCCAAGTGGCCCCCCGGGAGGGGTGGCCCCTCCCGGTGGACCCCGCGGAACCCTTCCGGTGGTCCCGGTACAATACCGGTATGACCCTGAAACTTTCCGGTGCCCGTTTAACAACTTCCCATATATAAAACTTTACCTCCGGACCATTCCGGAACTCCTCGTGACGTCCGGGATCTCACCCGGGACTCCGAACAACATTCGGTAGTCACATACTAGTCTTCCTAACAATCCTAGCGTCACCGAACCTTAAGTGTGTAGACCCTACGGGCTCGGGAGACATGCAGACATGACCGAGACCACTCTCGGGCAATAACCAACAGCGGGGTCTGGATACCCATGTTGGCTCCCACACGCTCCTCGATGATTTCATCGGTTGAACCACGATGTCGAGGATTCGATCAAACCCTGTATACAATTCCCTTTGTCAATCGGTACGTTACTTGCCCGAGACTCAATCGTCGGTATCCCAACACCTTGTTCAGTCTCGTTACCGGCAAGTCACTTTACTCGTACCGTAATGCATGATCCCGTGGCCAACACCTTGGTCACCTTGAGCTCATTATGATGATGCATTACCGAGTGGGCCCAGAGATACCTCTCCGTCATACGGAGTGACAAATCCCAGTCTCGATCCGCATAAAACAATAGATACTTTCGAAGATACCTGTAGTGCACCTTTATAGTCACCCAGTTACGTTGTGACGTTTGATACACCCAAAGCACTCCTACGGTATCCAGGAGTTACACGCTCTCATGGTCAAAGGAAGAGATACTTGACATTGGCAAAGCTCTAGCAAACGAACTACACGATCTTTGTGCTATGCTTAGGATTGGGTCTTGTCCATCACATCATTCTCCTAATGATGTGATCCCGTTATCAACGACATCTAATATCCATAGCCAGGAAACCATGACTATCTGTTGATCACAACGAGCTAGTCAACTAGAGGCTTACTAGGGACATATTGTGGTCTTTGTATCCACACGTGTATTACGATTTTCGGATAATACAGTTATATCATGAATAAAAGACTATTATCATGAACAAAGAAATATAATAATAACACTTTTATTATTGCCTCTAGGGCATATTTCCAACAGTCTCCCACTTGCACTAGAGTCACTAATCTAGTTACATTGTGATGAATCGAACACCCATAGAGTTCTGATGTTGATCATGTTTTGCTCGCGAGAGAGGTTTAGTCAACGGATCTGCGACATTCAGATCCATGTGTACTTTTCAAATTTCTATGTCTCCATCTTGAACATTTTCACGGATGGAGTTGAAACGACGCTTGATGTGCCTGGTCTTCTTGTGAAACCTGGGCTCCTTGGCAAGGGCAATAGCTCCAGTGTTGTCACAGAAGAGTTTGATTGGCCCCGACGCATTGGGTATGACTCCTAGGTCGGTGATGAACTCCTTCACCCAAATAGCTTCATGCGCTGCCTCCGAGGCTGCCATGTACTCCGCTTCACATGTAGATCCCACCACGACGCTCTGCTTGCAGCTGCACTAGCCTACTGCTCCACCATTCAACATATACACGTATCCGGTTTGCGACTTAGAGTCATCCGGATCTGAGTCGAAGCTAGCATCGGCGTAACCCTTTACAACGAGCTCTTCGTCTCATCCATAAACGAGAAACATGTCCTTTGTCCTTTTCAGGTACTTCAGGATATTCTTGACCGCTGTCCAGTGTTCCTTGCCGGGATTACTTTGGTATCTTGCTACCAAACTTACGGCAAGGTTTACATCAGGTCTGGTACACAGCATGGCATACATAATAGATCCTATGGCTGAAGCATAGGGGATGACACTCATCTCTTCTTTATCTTTTGCCGTGGTCGGTGACTAAGCTGAGCTCAATCTCACACCTTGTAACATAGGCAAGAACCCTTTCTTGGACTCATCCATTTTGAACTTTTTCAAAATCTTATCAAGGTATGTGCTTTGTGAAAGACCTATGAGGCGTCTCGATCTATCTCTATAGATCTTGATGCCTAATATATAAGCAGCTTCTCCAAGGTCCTTCATTGAAAAACATTTGTTCAAGTAGGCCTTAATGCTGTCCAGAAATTCTATATTATTTCCCATCAAGAGTATGTCATCTACATATAATATGAGGAATGCTACAGAGCTCCCACTCACTTTCTTGTAAACGCAGGCTTCTCCATAAGTCTGCATAAACCCAAACGCTTTGATCATCTCATCAAAGCGAATATTCCAACTCCGAGATGCTTGCACCAGCCCATAAATGGATCGCTGGAGCTTGCATACTTTGTTAGCGTTCTTAGGATCGACAAAACCTTCCGGCTGCATCATATACAACTCTTCCTTAAGATGCCCGTTAAGGAATGCCGTTTTGACGTCCATCTGCCATATCTCATAATCATAGTATGCGGCAATTGCTAACATGATTCGGATGGACTTAAGCTTCGCTACGGGAGAGAATGTCTCGTCGTAGTCAATCCCTTGAACTTGTCGATAACCCTTAGCGAAAAGTCGAGCTTTATAGATGGTGACATTTCCATCCGCGTCCGTCTTCTTCTTAAAGATCCATTTGTTTTCTATCGCTCGCCGATCATCGGGCAAGTCAGTCAAAGTCCATACTTTCTTTTCATACGTGGATTCTATCTCGGATTTCATGGCTTCTAGCCATTTGTTGGAATCTGGGCCCGCCATCGCTTCTTCATAGTTTGAAGGTTCACCGTTGTCTAACAACATGATTTCCAGGACAGGGTTGCCGTACCACTCTGGTGCGGAACGTGTCCTTGTGGACCTACGAAGTTCAGTAGCAACTTGATCCGAAGTACCTTGATCATCATCATTGGTTTCCTCTTCAGTTGGTGTGGGCATCACAGGAACATTTTCCTGAGCTGCACCACTTTCCCGTTCGAGAGGTAGTACTTCATCGAGTTCTACTTTCCTCCCACTTACTTCTTTCGAGAGAAACTCTTTTTCCAGAAAGCATCCGTTTTTGGCAACAAAGATCTTGCCTTCGGATCTTAAGTAGAAGGTATACCCTACAGTTTCCTTAGGGTATCCTATGAAGACGCATTTTTCCGACTTGGGTTCGAGCTTTTCAGGTTGAAGTTTCTTGACATAAGCATCACATCCCCAAACTTTTAGAAACGACAGCTTAGGTTTCTTCCCAAACCATAATTCATACGGTGTCGTCTCAACGGATTTAGACGGTGCCCTATTTAAAGTGAATGTAGCTGTCTCTAGAGCGTATCCCCAAAATGATAGCGGTAAATTGGTAAGAGACATCATTGACCGCACCATATCCAATAGAGTGCGATTACGACGTTCGGACACACCGTTTCGCTGAGGTGTTCCAGGCGGCGTGAGTTGTGAAACGATTCCACATTTCCTTAAGTGTGTGCCAAATTCATGACTTAAATATTCTCCTCCACGATCTGATCGTAGGAACTTTATCTTTCGGTCACGTTGATTCTCCACCTCATTCTGAAATTCCTTGAACTTTTCAAAGGTCTCAGACTTGTGTTTCATTAAGTAGACATACCGATATCTACTTAAGTCATCAGTGAGAGTGAGAACATAACGATATCCTCCGCGAGCCTCAACGCTCATTGGACCGCACACATCGGTATGTATGATTTCCAACAAGTTGGTTGCTCGCTCCATTGTTCCGGAGAACGGAGTCTTGGTCATTTTTCCCATGAGGCATGGTTCGCATGTGTCAAATGATTCATAATCAAGAGACTCTAAAAGTCCATCAGCATGGAGCTTCTTCATGCGCTTCACACAAATGTGACCAAGGCGGCAGTGCCACAAGTATGTGGGACTATCGTTATCAACTTTACATCTTTTGGCATCTACACTATGAACATGTGTAATATTACGCTCGAGATTCATTAAGAATAAACCATTGACCATCGGAGCATGACCATAAAACATATCTCTCATATAAATCGAACAACCATTATTCTCAGACTTAAATGAGTAGCCATCTCGTATTAAACGAGATCCAGATACAATGTTCATGCTCAAACTTGGCACTAAATAACAATTATTAAGGTTCAAAACTAATCCCGTAGGTAAATGTAGAGGCAGCGTGCCGACGGCGATCACATCGACTCTGGAACCATTCCCGACGCGCATCGTCACCTCGTCCTTCGCCAGTCTCCGTTTATTCCGCAGCTCCTGCTGTGAGTTACAGATATGAGCAACGGCACCGGTATCAAATACCCAGGAGTTACTACGAGTACTGGTAAGGTACACATCAATTACATGTATATCAAATATACCTTTGGTGTTGCCGGCCTTCTTATCCGCTAAGTATTTGGGGCAATTCCGCTTCCAGTGACCCTTCCCCTTGCAATAAAAGCACTCAGTATCAGGCTTGGGTCCATTCTTTGACTTCTTCCTGGCAACTGGCTTACCAGGCGTGGCAACCTCTTTGCCGTCCTTCTTGAAGTTCTTCTTACCCTTGCCCTTCTTGAACTTAATGGTCTTATTGACCATCAATACTTGATGTTCTTTCTTGATTTCAGCCTCTGCTGACTTCAGCATCGAGAACACTTCAGGAATGGTCTTTTCCATCCCCTGCATGTTGTAGTTCATCACAAAGCTCTTGTAGCTTGGTGGGAGCGACTGAAGGATTCTGTCAATGACGCCTCATCAGGGAGGTTAATATTCAGCTGGGTCATACGGTTGTGCAACCCAGACATCTTGAGTATGTGCTCACTGACAGAACTATTTTCCTCCATCTTACAACTATAGAACTTGTCGGAGATGTCATATCTCTCGACCCGGGCGTGAGCTTGAAAAACTAGTTTCAGCTCTTCGAACATCTCATATGCTCCGTGATGCTCAAAACGCTTTTGGAGCCCCGGTTCTAAGCTGTAAAGCATGCCGCACTGAACGAGGGAGTAATCATGAACACGAGACTGCCAAGCGTTCATAATGTCTTGGTTCTCTGGGACGGGAGCGTCACCTAGCGGTCCTTCTAGGACATATTGTTTCCTGGCAGCTATGAGGATGATCCTCAGGTTCCGGACCTAGTCCGTATAGTTGCTGCCATCATCTTTCAGCTTGGTTTTCTCTAGGAACGCGTTGAAGTTCATGTTGACATGAGCATTGGCCATTTGATCTACAAGACATATTTGCAAAGGTTTTAGACTAAGTTCATGATAATTAAGTTCTAATCAAATTATGAACTCCCACTCAGATTAGACATCCCTTTGGTCATCTAAGTGTTACACGATCCGAGTCGACTAGCCCGTGTCCGATCATCACGTGAGACGGACTAGTCATCGTCGGTGAACATCTTCATGTTGATCGTATCTTCCATACGACTCGTGTTCGACCTTTCGGTCTCCGTGTTCCGAGGCCATGTCTGCACATGCTAGGCTCGTCAAGTTAACCCTAAGTGTTTTCGCTGTGTAAAACTGTCTTACACCCGTTGTATGTGAACGTAAGAATCCATCACACCCGATCATCACGTGGTGCTTAGAAGCGACGAACTGTAGCAACGGTGCATAGTTAGGGGAGAACACTTCTTGAAATTTTGTAAGGGATCATCTTATTTACTACCGTCGTCCTCAGTAAACAAGATGCATAAAACATAATAAACATCACATGCAATTATATAAAGTAGTGACATGATATGGCCAATATCATATAGCTCCTTTGATCTTCATCTTCGGGGCTCCATGATCATCTTGTCACCGGCATGACACCATGATCTCCATCATCATGATCTCCATCATTGTGTCTTCATGAAGTTGTCACGCCAACGACTACTTCTACTTCTATGACTAACATTTAGCAATAAAGTAAAGTAAGTTACATGGCGTTCTTCAATGACACGCAGGTCATACAAAAAATAAAGACAACTCCTATGGCTCCTGCCGGTTGTCATACTCATCGACATGCAAGTCGTGAATCTTATTACAAAGAACATGATCTCATACATCACAATTCATCATTCATCACAACTTCTGTCCATATCACATCACATGATCAATCGCTGCAAAAACAAGTTAGACGTCCTCTAATTGTTGTTGCATCTTTTACGTGGCTGCAATTGGGTTCTAGCAAGAACGTTTTCTTACCTACGAATAACCACAATGTGATTTTGTCAACTTCTATTTACCCTTCATAAGGGCCCTTTTCATCGAATCCGCTTCAACTAAAGTGGGAGAGACAGACACCCGCCAGCCACCTTATGCAACTAGTGCATGTTAATCGGTGGAACCGGTCTCACGTAAGCGTACGTGTAAAGTTGGTCCGGGCCGCTTTATCCCACAATACCGCCGAAGCAAGAAAAGACTAGTAGAGGCAAGTAAGATGACAAGATCCACGCCCACAACAAAATTGTGTTCTACTCGTGCAAACAGAACTACGCATAAACCTGGCTCTGATACCACTGTTGGGGAACGTTGCAGAAAATTAAAAAATTTCCTATGGTTTCACCAAGATCCATCTATGAGTTCATCTAAGCAACGATTCAAGGGAGAGAGTTTGCATCTACATACCACTTGTAGATCACGAGCGGAAGCTTTCCAAGGGGATGGTGATGATGGAGTCGTACTCGAACGTGATTCGGATCACCGATGTCCTAGTGCTGAACGGACAGCACCTCCGCGTTCAACACACGTACGGGACGGGAGACGTCTCCTCCTTCTTGATCCAGCAAGGGGGAAGGAGAGGTTGAGGAAGATTGCTCCAACGGCAGCACGACGGCGTGGTGTAGTTGGTGCAGCAGTACTCCGACAGGGCTTCGCCAAGCACGTACGGAGGAGGAGAGGTGTTGGGGAGGGGAGGGGCTGCGCCTTGGCTTGTGGTGTATTGCAGCCCTCCCCTCACCCCTCTATATATAGGGGAAAGGGCAAGGGGGGCCGGCCCTCTAGGAAAAACCCTAGGGGGGGCGGCGGCCAAGGGGTGGGGGGCTTGCCCCACAAGCAAGGGGGGTGCGCCCCCTTTAGGGTTTCCCCCCCAACCCTAGGCGCATGGGCTCAAGGGGGGGGCCAAGCCCACTAGGGGCTGGCTGCTATCCCCACGCAGCCCAAGTGGCCCCCTGGGAGGGGTGGCCCCTCTCGGTGGACCCCCCGGAACCCTTCCAGTGGTCCCGGTACAATACCGGTATGACCCCGAAACTTTCCGGTGCCCGTTTAACAACTTCCCATATATAAAACTTTACCTCCGGACCATTCCGGAACTCCTCGTGACGTCCGGGATCTCACCCGGGACTCCGAACAACATTCGGTAGTCACATACTAGTCTTCCTAACAACCCTAGCGTCACCGAACCTTAAGTGTGTAGACCCTACGGGCTCGGGAGACATGCAGACATGACCGAGACCACTCTCGGGCAATAACCAACAGCGGGGTCTGGATACCCATGTTGGCTCCCACACACTCCTCGATGATTTCATCGGTTGAACCACGATGTCGAGGATTCGATCAAACCCTGTATACAATTCCCTTTGTCAATCGGTACGTTACTTGCCCGAGACTCAATCGTCGGTATCCCAATACCTTGTTCAGTCTCGTTACCGGCAAGTCACTTTACTCGTACCGTAATGCATGATCCCGTGGCCAACACCTTGGTCACCTTGAGCTCATTATGATGATGCATTACCGAGTGGGCCCAGAGATACCTCTCCGTCATACGGAGTGACAAATCCCAGTCTCGATCCGCATAAAACAATAGATACTTTCGAAGATACCTGTAGTGCACCTTTATAGTCACCCAGTTACGTTGTGACGTTTGATACACCCAAAGCACTCCTACGGTATCCAGGAGTTACACGCTCTCATGGTCAAAGGAAGAGATACTTGACATTGGCAAAGCTCTAGCAAACGAACTACACGATCTTTGTGCTATGCTTAGGATTGGGTCTTGTCCATCACATCATTCTCCTAATGATGTGATCCCGTTATCAACGACATCTAATGTCCATAGCCAGGAAACCATTACTATCTGTTGATCACAACGAGCTAGTCAACTAGAGGCTTACTAGGGACATATTGTGGTCTTTGTATCCACACGTGTATTACGATTTCCGGATAATACAGTTATAGCATGAATAAAAGACTATTATCATGAACAAAGAAATATAATAATAACACTTTTATTATTGCCTCTAGGGCATATTTCCAACAACTTCTCCCTTACCGGGAAGCCCTCCCTTGCCGGAGAATTCTCCCTTGTCGGGGGATCCTCCCTTGGCTCCTGGAGAGGCTGCTCTGCTCCTACACAAATCAACAAGCAGATATCAGCAAAGACAAGTACCCATACGCGCCTCGCAGCGGAAAGTAAACCATATACTTACGCTGGGGGCTGCTCTGGAGAAGGGTTGCCAGGTCCGGCAAGGTTGTCTCGGGCGTGCCCCCCGCCATCGCGGTGAGTTCGTCCTCGATGACGATCGCCGGGACCTTGGCCCTCTTTGCTGCTCTCTGGGCCAGAGTCCTAAAGAGGAACAAATTCAGAGAAAAGCAAGTGAGAAACAAGACAAACAGCAAGGATTGAAGAAACGCAAGTAGATCAAGAGAAGCTTACTCTTCTTCTTCTTCCTCGTCGGAGCTGAACGCGGAGAAGTCGAAGTCCGGCGCGCGCCCGGCGCGAGGAGGCGGAGGAGAAGCTTCCCTTGGCCGCTTGGCGGGAGCAGTGGCGGTGGTCTGAGACGACCCCGCTCCGGCTGCCGGCGCGGCGTGAGCAGCGGCAGGAACTGAAGCGGTGGTCCGGCTAGACTCCGCTCCAGTTGCCGTCGCCGCATGAGGCGCTCCCGCGGCAACGGTGTTTGCCGCGGTGGAGCGTGTCACGCGGCGTGGCGACTGTTGACCCGCTTGCCGCTCCGCCACGTCACCTGCCTTGCGGAGACGCCTTCTTGGTGGGGATGGAGGCTCTGCTTGCGGCGAGCTGCCTGAAGATGAGAAGGAAGAAGAGTTGATGTCCAGCGAGCCGCTCGTATCCTTGGCGGGCTCGCTCGGCTCGGCGTCACGCCCGGCAAGCTCCTTCTTGCCGGCGGGCTCCCCTCGCTCGGCACGGCTTGCCGCCTCTGCTGCATCTGCCTCCTCCACGGTGAATCCAAATTCGCCCGCGATCGCGGCTGCCACCGCCTCTTCCAGCCTAGTGGCGATGAGTGCAAACTCCGCATCGGTGGTGTCGCGGGTGAGGCCATCCTTCTCGTCGGAGCGGATCGGCACTTCCACCAAGTCATCAAAGAACTGCTGCACGACGTCGTCTGCGGGCTCCTGCCAAGTTGGCACAATTCCGTGCGAGTCGCACTCCGGCATCATTGCACGAATGCGGTCGAGCGAGGAATTGTTGCACAGCGGAACGACGCCCCCCGGCAACCTGAAGACCTCGGGATGTTGGGGGTCATACTTGAACAACTCCTGTAGCATCGTGTGGAGCTCCAGGACAGTGAAGTTGTAGTTGAGGCCCGGCCGCAGCCTCATGATATCTGCCGCATTCTTGAACTCCCAAGTGGGCCTCCCTCGTTCCTGCAGGGGGGCGATGCGGCGGCGAAGAAAGTCTGCGCCAACAGCGCCTACAGTAAGCCCGGCAAGCCTGAGGCGTAGGATCTGGGTGACAGCAATCTTCAGCCTGTCGTCTTCCGGGGCCACGTCACTCCAATCGCTGCCGCGTGCTACTGGGGTTTTGCGCCGGGTGGTGAATGGTTGCGGGTTCTCTTCGTCAATCCAGCACCAGTCTGCTCTCCACTCCTCCCACTTGCCGCGGAATTCTCCCTCCAGATATGTTTCCTTCTTGCCGGCCCTTGAGATCCAGGCGATTCCGCCGGATAGGGGCTCTCCTCTCTCTACTCGGGGTATGAAGAAATGGCGGAAGAGAGCTACACTGGGGTGGACTCCGACAAAGTTTTCGCAAAGATGTGCGAAAACTGCCATGGTCAGAACGGCATTGGGGGTGAAGTCAAGGAGGTGGAATCCGTAGGTATTCATGATATCGCAGAAGAACTCAGATAAGGGAGGGCAGAGCCCACAGTAGAAGAACAATGCGAAGAAGGGGTATCCGTTTGGGGCCTTCTTCCAAGCGGCGGCGGGGAGTACCTTCGTGCGCGGATGCGCGCGCGTCTCCGTCGACCAGAAGAGGTAGTAGTTCTTCCTCGGCTCCTTCGCGGCAAGCTTGGGGGGGAAGACGGCCCGCTCCTTCCGCAGCGCCGCGAGCCGCTGCGCCTCGGTCGACTTCACGGCCTTCCCCTTGTCGGCTTTTGTAGCCATGGCGGGAGTGGTGGAGGAGGTCGACGGCGTTGGTGGTACTGGTGGCGATGGGGGCGGAGCGCTGCTCTCTCTCTCTCTCAGCTTTGGGAAGGCGAGGGAGCGGCGGAGATTTCTGAGATTGGAAACAGCAACTGGCAAATGGGCGAACTGCCCCTGTTTCCTCTGCTTATAAAGAGGGAGGGGGCGGACATTTCGCATTTCCGAATAAAGAAACCACCCACGATCTCCCCCACGACGCCGCATTCAACACGTGCCGTTCGGGGAGGGCGCGGTGGATACGGAGAAAGATACGGCGTAACCTAGGCCGCGCGTGCTCGTGCCCTGTTTTGGGCCTGGCCCAACAACGCTCGGCACCGTGTATGGCCCAGGCCCGGGGGCTCCTGTCGGTGTACTAGAGTAGGGGTACCCTAGTATCCCGAACTTGTGCACGGGCAGTCGCAGCGTCCCGCGGCAAGGCTTGCCGGGCGACCGCCAAGGTCCTCCGTGGTTCCTTTGGAGCCCTTCAAGAACAAAGTATCCAAGCCAAGGAGACAAGACCCCGACAAGAGGAGCTTGCCGGGAAGGCCAACCAAGGCAAGGCGCTTAAAGAGACAAGACCCCGGCAAGAGGAGCTTGCCGGGAAGGCCACCCAAGGCATCTCAAGGAACTTGTCGCGGCGCACCTCGTGTCCCGGCAAGGCCCGGTGAGCGACAAGCTCCCGGACGCGACAAGTCAACGACCGCGGCAAGACGCTTGCCGCGGCAAGCCACCACTCTGTGCCCGCGTTCCAGCACATCCTCCAACGTGTCACTCTGGGACCCTTCCAGGCGTGCGTGGCGGGAGGCTGAGCAGCCAGCGATGCGCAGTGGCGAGCGGCGCTGACAAGATTGCCATCGTGGCGAGCGGTGGCGTCCCTGACGGTCCCTTTTGCACTGTTTAGGCGACACAGACGGGCATTTAATGCCCTTGTCCCCTGCCGTCAGGGTTAGGTATGATACACTGTAGCGAGTAGCTGTACCTACCGCAGCACCTTTCCATTTTTACCCTTGTCTACGTTGCCACCTGTCGGTGACCCCTTGAGCATATAAAAGAAGGCCCATGCGCAACGTAGGGGGGGGGGCTGGTTAGCGAGTTAGCTAGTTAGCCAGTTCAGAGGACACTCACGCTCGGTCTCGCTAGCTGCTGGTGTGTACCGTAGCATTCCGTGCTCCCGAGCAAGAGATCAATACAAACCACAAGGCAGGAGTAGGGTTTTACGCATCCGTGCGGCCCGAACTTGGGTAACTGCTCGCGTGCTTCGCCTCGATCCGCTCTTTGCACGACCTCCGCCCTCACCGAATCGAAAGGGGCTCGGCCCGCCGGTCCCATAGGTGTTCGTGGATCAGTCCCCCGACAAACGGCAGATCAAGATGTGACTTGTCAAAATTCTAAATTCAGCCGCCTAACGTCTAGCCGGTCCCCAGACTTGATAGCAAAGTGCGCGTCTGTTGCAATGGATCCAAATGGACTACATATGCATGTTTACCAACTTGAAAAAAAAATCACCCTATTTTTTATTGGAATACATTCCTCTTAGCAAAAATAAATAAGTACTAGTAGGCGGATGCGCGGCGGCATGTCGCGCCCGTGCTTGAGCTTGTTGTTGATTTTTTTGGTTAATGTTTTTGTTTGAAAACTTGAGTAAAGCTAGCAAAGAATAAGAAGGGTGAAGGAGGTGGTGTGTGGAATCTGTGAAGACTGTGATGAAAAAGTGGTGGATTATATTGTCTGGTTGGAAGGTACATAGCTGCAAATAGTGGGAAAATGGTTTTGGTACATGTAATACAATAACATGAAACTGATCATCAGTTAGCGGGAACTAAAAATAACATAATCATCCGAACTGTAATCTTATTTTGCGGTGCGTTTGTTGAGATCCAGTGAATTATGGATTTATGATCAACCTTATCTATGAATATTATTTGAGTTTTCTCTGAACTCTTTTATGAATGATTAAGATAGCTTTGTATTTATCTCCGATCTATTGATTTGATTAAGAAATTGCCCTACTCATGGTTTAAGTTTATGGATGATCATAAATTTTTTTATTGGATTGAATTTTGCATCTAGAAATCTTTTAGATTCTACCGCGGGAGTTACTTTTATGAAAATTACATTTGAAGAAGCTATTAAACTCCTAGATAATATTATGGCTAATTACTCTCAGTGGCATACCGAAAGATTTTCTATTAGTAAAAAAGTGCATGCGATTGAAAAAATAATAATATTTTGAGTGAATATTTTAATATTTGATGCGAGGTGGTGCTCAGGCTGCGCTGAATTCGTCTCGCTGCCCCTCTTCCGCAAAAAATACCCTCTTCCTTCTCTCCCCCGAAAACACAGAGGCGAGGAGATGTCTGCGCGGCAAGCCGAGGAAGATGCGGGCAACGACGCCCGCGTCCCCTCTGCTGCCGGACCTCAATCTCCCCGCCCCTTCCATTCTCTCTCCGAGCTCCCCTTCCGCCGCGTCGAAGCTGCACACGGGGCTCCCCCGCCGTCGCACGCTGCATCGCCTCCACCGCGGCCTCTGCATCTTCACCCGCGACGCTCTCCCTGGCGGCCGCCATGCGGCGTGGTGGAAGGGAATGCCAGCGGAGAACCGGCACCCACTCTTCCTTGCGCAGTGGTCGCTGGTCCTGGTAGTGAGGGGCAGATGTTCGACGAAATGCTGGACAGATGGAGCGGCACTTCTGGACGCTGGTTGTGTTCGATGAAAGGCCCAGCAGAGGAGAAGCTTACTGAAGCACTCGAGGAATCAATGCAAAGTCTTGGCCATTAGTGATTCGGGAGACGATGCTGAGCTCAGCTCGACGGCATGCTTGACAGGAGGCGCGCATGTACAGCCGGATGGTTCGAGCTGCAGACATGTACTTCAGAACGGAGGGAGTATGTATCCAGTGGCATAGGACTGAATCAATGCAAGGGCTTCATGTATGTATCCAGTGACATAGGACTGAATGCTTGACAAAAGGCGTGCATGTACAGTCGGGTAGCCGGTCGCACATGGAGCCTGCCTTGCCGCCATGGAGTGAAGGAGTGCTGGGCTCCTTTTGGTGGCTCGAGAGCGTTGCATTCGGTGAAGATGTTTAGTGCTGCAGAGTGCAGACATGTGTATCCAGTGGCTGTTTTACATGGACTGGTAGCAACTGGAGACACAGTTGAATCGGTTGGTCGACACAAGCAGCTACATTTGGAAGTTGGGCCACCACCTCTCCTAAAGTCAGTGTTCGTCTTCTATCAGTCAGACAAGTTGTCAAGAGAGATTATTATAGAAACAGGAAGGGGGGCGTCTCTTTTTTAGATCAATGCAATTCCAAAGTTTGTCATCCAATCATGATTTGGAATTGAATCCTAAGATTCTATGAGAAACAACGGAATTCGTATTTAGACCCATTTCAGTTTTCTTGGTGAGTTGTATTCCAGCCCAATGCTCTCCAGTTCATACATCCAGACAGAGCCCAAGTTTCAACTCAAGATATATAAGCCTGATTGTTTTTTTTTTCAATGTTCACAGTTTTGTTTTTCAAAACCTAGAATGTGGGTTCGGGCGTGCACCATTGTAAATATGCTTATTGACCTAGAAAGTAGCATGTTTATATTCAACATGCTATCATATTATCGACTGTGAGAACGAATCAGTGAAAGGCTACATGTATCTATTGATGCGGAGGCCGGGTTTTTACACTCTTTTAAACTGTGCTCCTGATACTTGTATCTTCCGCCAGCGGTAGGAACCGAGATGGGTCAGTTGCAGTTCTCCGACCACTAATTACCGACGAGTTCCCTTCTAATAGTTTACCCATCTAGCTAGCCAGCGAGTCTTCTATCTGCTCTGAATTATTTCCTTGTGATTTGTCCATACAAAGGATTCCAAATTGAGTATTAATATTTTGTGCACGTGCACTGTTTCTCAAAGTCCAATGCGTGATAGGCGTGATCGAGACTGAAAGATATTGCAGACAAGTTTCTGCGTTGGCTGAGCCCCATGGTGATCACGACCTGCCAAACTCTCCACAGGCACCTCAATCATTCACCCGCACTGCACAGCCCAATCAGTGAAGACGGGAACTAACTCAATCTCTCATCTCTCTCTGTGTATATATCCAGCTGCCCAGCGTGCTCCACTGTCTTCTCCAAGAGCGCAACAACAATGGCGCCTGATCTTAACCCCTCTCCAGAACTCAAGCATGCCCTCCTGTGGTCTGTACCACTACTCATCATAGCTCCCACGGTGATCTTCTTGTACATGCAAGCTGTTGGCAAGAAGAAGAACGCCATCCGTCTTCCTCCGAGTCCCCTGAGGCTGCCAATCATAGGGCATCTGCACCTGATGGTGCACGAGCCCCACCGGTCGCTGCAGAGGCTGGCCCGCAGCCTCGGCCCGGTCGTCCACCTGCAGCTCGGCGGCGTTGCGGACATCGTGGTTTCGTCGCCTGAGGCTGCCAAGGAGGTGCTCAAGACGCACGATGTCCATTGCTGCAGCCGACCCTCATCACCAGGCAAGTTCAGAAACATTTAGAAAAATAATGAAGATTCTGTAAACATCAACAATTGTTTGAAAATATATTCGTAAGTAAATAAAGTTGCATACTAACTCATTGTTGTTTGTGCTGGAATGGAATATCATCATCTATTTGAATCTTTCAGGTGCAAAATTAATTACATACGGCCAACAAGACATCGCGTTCTCACCGTACAACGCAAGCTGGCGCGAGAGGCGCAAGCTGTTCGTCTCAGAGCTTGTAAGCAGCAAACGCGTCCAGTCCTTTGCTCACGCACTAGAAGCTCAGGTCGGCGAGCTGATCCAATCACTCTCACTACGGTCTCCGCCGACGGAGCCCGTCAACCTCAACGAGACCCTCTTCACGCTCATCGACGGCTTCATCGGCACGGTGGCGTTCGGGAGCATGAACGGCGCCAAGCTCATGAAGTACGCCAAGTTCCAGCAGGTGTTCAGCGAGGCCATGATCGCCCTTTCCGCCTTCTCCGCGCAGGACTTCTTCCCGGCGTCACCGATGAGCCGGTGGTTCGATAAGCTCGTCGGGCTGGAGGCGCGATACCAAAGGATATTCCTAGAGCTGGACTCGTACTTCGAGATGGTGCTCAGCCAGCATATGGATCCTGGGAGGGTGAAGCCTGACAAAGATGACCTTGTGGATGTGTTGATCAGTCTATGGAAGGGGCAAGGGAAGGTCACAAAGGACCACCTCAAGGCTCTTCTAATGGTACTAAACCTGTTCTTCTCTGAAGCTAACACTGCATATACATTTTCTTATACTTTTTTACTAATGATAGTGTGGTTACATATTCTTTTGATTAGGATACATTTATCGGTGGCACGACGACGAGCTCGGTGACATTGTTGTGGGCTATGTCTGAGCTAATCAAGAACCCGACGGTGATGCAGAAGGCACAAAGAGAGGTAAGGAGTTTGGTTGGCGGCAAACAGAGACTAGTGCAGGTTGACGACCTCTCTAAACTCAACTACCTGAAGATGGTCGTCAAAGAGACACTGCGCCTCCACCCGCCCGCGCCGCTGCTCGTCCCTAGGGAAACCATGGACCATGTGAAGGTCCTTGGGTACGACATCCCCGCGAAGACAAGGATCTTCGTGAACGTGTGGGCCATGGGGAGGGACCCTGCCTGCTGGGAGAAACCTGAGGAGTTTTACCCGGAGAGGTTTGACGGCATGGACACTGATTTCTATGGATTGCACTACGAGCTCCTTCCGTTTGGCGCCGGGCGGCGGATCTGCCCTGCTATCCCCATGGGCGCCACAATCGTCGAGTTCACGCTTGCTAGCTTGCTGCATTCGTTCGACTGGGAGTTGCCTGACGGCATGAGGAAAGAAGACGTGAGCATGGAAGGGACTGGCAGACAGGTTTTCTGTAGGAAGACTCCTCTGTGTCTTGTTCCATCTGTTAATACTGGCTAAAGCATGAATTTAGACTATGAAACCACATCTTGTATTTTCTAAAGGAGATAGCAGTATTTCTCGCTCTTCCCTTTAGTATTTAAAATCTGAAAAAAAAGTTGTCACATGCATGTTTCACTAATGAAAATACTATCTTTATGACTTAATAATCTGTTTAATTACTTTGTCAACTCTAGCACATATGTAAAATCTGAACATAAAGCTTAAACTATAAAACACCCTCCAACTTATTTTCTTGCAATAATGTGCTTTTGCTTTCTGATACAACTTCTAATAGTCTATTATTGCACATGGTGCTGATGCATGCTTCTCAATAATGTAATTGGGTTCTTCAGCTGGTAGCTTACAGCTGTAGTATGGAGGAAACTTTGGAAATTACACTTCTAAAATGTTGCTTAGGCTAGTTAGTATTCGAAGCTAACAGCTTTTCGCCACCGTTACCGCCTCTTCCTCTTCCCCAAGGTGAGTTTCCCCATTTTCTAACCCTAGAATGCATGGATGTGTGTGGTATAGATAAAGAAATGGATGGATGGATTTATGCTTGCTCATGTTAGATAAAGAAGGGCATGTTAGAGAAATGAATGGGTAAATGCATTGGATATGCATATAAAGTATTAGGGCTTAGATGAGTTGATGGATCAAATCTGAGATGACTGCTTAGATGAATACTGAGATGGATTTCGTTTAACAATGAATTCATGGATGTTATTTTGCACTCGATTCACAACTCTAATGATAAGGATGCTTATCATCTATTGATATACTCCCTCTGTTCCTTTATATAAGGCGTATTTGTTTTTTCAGAAGTCAAACTAGGCCATGTTTGACCGAGATTTTGGAAAAATATATCCATATCCATAATACAAAATTTATATCATTTGAACCATCATGAAAAGTTAAGTGGTTTCATATTTCATCGATTTGGTATTCCATATGTTGTTGGTTTATTTCTCTAATCATGGTCAAACATTCAAATGGTTGACTTGCACGAAAAACAGTACACCTTACATTCTGGAACAGAGAGAGTAGATAGCAAGCATCTTGAGGCCTCAAGTTACAATCTACTCAGAAGGGGTCCAAGGGGATCAAGATCTATCCATATCTACTTGACTTTCTATTCCTTGTGTCTCTGCTTCTCAGTGTATGGCTATATGTCGGAAAGTCAAGAATATGGCTATATGAATTAGAGTATAGTAACATCTCAGCATTTTTTTAACGTGCGCAAGAAATTGTAGGAAAAGGTTAGAAAAGGATGGAATTATGTCCATTCACCTAGTTCGTAAATAGACATTTTCCAAGGATCAATGATTCCACTTAGCACAATAGTAGTTGATATAGTAAAGTGCATAAAAGATAGGCTGGACGGTGTACTAGCTTGGTTTGGCTGGCAAATTTATTAAACAATATACTCCTTCCGTCTCATAATATAAGAACGTTTTTGACACTAATATTTAGCCATGTCAGATAGTTGTATATTTTTGGTTAAAAATAGTTACCTATTCTGGAGTAGCAAAATTTAAATAAGGTACTCCCTCCAATCCATATTACTTGTCGCTCAAATGGATGCATCAGGCAACCATAAACTAAAAGGTCAGAGATATAAATATACGAGAGAAACTATCCTATATACACAATGGTCTGTCCTTCATAGCATGTATAGCTGCATAAAAACAATCATTTCTAGTTCATGTCATAAATTGAACGTAAGAGGAATTAACTATTCATACTGATGATCAAAGGTGCATGGCAATAAGTAGTCATACAAAAGAAAAAAGAAAAAAAAAGTTGCAATATTATACTCCCTCCGTTCTCAAATATAAGTCTTTCTACTGATTTCAACAGATGACTACATACGGAGCAAAATGAATGAATCTACGCTCTAAAATATGTCTACGTACATCCGTATGTTGTGATCCATTTGAAATGTTTAAAAAGAGTTATATTTAGAAACGGAGGGAGTAGTATTGTGGCATCTCACAGTGACAGCTGCACATCTCTATCGACGGTGCTTTGAATGTCAAGATTAGGGACCTGGTCATTGCTTCTTTGCGTATGGGAAGTACCAATTCCTTTCTATGAACCATATACTGATTGGTTGGAGTAGTAGAGGTGTCAGTGGTATTCATTTCCTTCATTGGTTGGACCAACGACTAGAAGTGCCACATGAAGAATTTGGCAGCCACATGCACAGGAATGAGCCAACGGTTTGGAGGATTTGTATAGGAATAAGGATTTCGAAGGTAAATTTCCTATAAATGCATTTAGTTGGTAGGAAATGCGTGCAAGAATTTTGTAGGAATACTATTCATTTTCTGTGTTTTTAGAAAAACCTACATATTCATTCAAATCTTTTTTTTTATGTAGGAACAAGGCAAGACAAATCTTTAGAATGGCAAGTGCCAATCCTATCAACTTTAGATACTGTTTCTAAATCCTACCTTTTAGATTCCCCCAGACTGAATGAGGCCTAAGACTTTGTTGGCCAAGAAGGAGACTCTTTTGGATCGGGCATTGCCGCTCTTGCACATGCAGACCAATTATGGATGATTTTATCTACAATGTACCACATCATCATTAGACTTAATTGGTGATGCCACACATCACAGCCTATCAATTTGAATGTTAACTTCTCGAGAAAAAGTTGCATGTTAAACTTATTCATACTATTACCGTCGCTCTTACCACATTGTATTGCCATATAAAACGCTAGGAATAAAGAAAATGATTTGTCTAAACGTGCCACAGACTGACATTTTTTGGGGCGGCTATTGAGTTGTTTGCCAAAGTCTTCGCTGTGAAAAGGACCAGCGTCATGTGGTGTGATTCTTTTTAGGGGTAAAAGAGGGCCTTAGACGGGTGAAAATGACCGCGTGGGATAATCTGTCGCCCGCGTGGGCGATGCTACCATTATTTTATTTTATTTTTGCAAAAAGATCAAATTTATTGTAGAGATTCATCGAAAATACAAAACACCTCAAACATAATACTCCCTCCGTTCCTTAATACAGAGTGTATAGTTTTTGGCACGGAAATTAAAGAACGCATGTCGAGGAAAAATTTCCTAAGTTTTGGGCGAGATTACACCTGACTAATTGACATGAGAAAATAGAGGAGCTTGCCTAATATAAGGAAATGCAGTCAAATCCCTAAAAACATTATCCAGACGAGTGGTGCAACGCAATACACCTTATATTTCGGATTTTTTCTCAAAAATCTATGCACCTTATATCAAGGAATAGAGGGAGTAAAAATTATATCGAGGTCCATGGACCATCAAACGATCATTGCCGCCACCAGAACGAGCCGCCGACGCGTCGATATCGCCGCTTCTATACCGGAGCCGGCCTGACCTTGCCGATAACAACCAAAAAGCCTTCGTACACGTGTCCCAAAGCACGATGTCTGAGCACACTTCTTAGTCATTGTATATACATGTTTTTTTTACTATCTACTGTAGGGCAAGAACCTGCAGTCAGGAGTCAGAACTGAGGACTTGGGGTGCTACTAAGGGCAACTCTAACGTGCCGACATAAACAGATGATGTTTTGTCTGCGTTTTGTTCGTTTGAGTCAGCTGGAGGCGCGTTGTTCGTCCACGTCCGCCAAAACCTGGCCGGTGCGTCCAACTGCCCGACGCATTTCGTCCGCGTGTTTGATTTTTTGGCAACTTAATTTAATTTAAATTTAGGGCCAAGGGCTATAGTTCATGTCAGCGGCCATAGTTCATGTCAGCATGCTTGCCAGGGGCTAAAAATAGGCCACAGTTCATGCTGGCATGCTTGCCAGCACACAAAAGGGTCATAGTTTATGCTGGCACGCTTGCCAGAACACAAAAGGGTCATAGTTCATGCATCTTAGACATGCCGGCGCATACGCCGACATACAAAAATGATGGCACTCTTGGCCATAGACCATCCATTTAGCTCGAGCATCACCTTTTGCTTCTTCTCAAACCAAACCTTTCTCCTCGGCGACACTTTGCTCAAGTCCACCTTCATGATCTCCTCCTCCTTCGCTATGAAAGTTAGTGCCAGCTCTTTTGCTTGGGTTTTGGCATTGATTGCCTCAATCTCGAGCTTCTTTATTTGGACGTTCTCCTCGATCTCGAGTTTCTTCTTTTGCATCTCGTTGTAGGCCTTCATTTGCTCCTCTTTTTCTTAGCGCTTCGTCTCCTCCCATGCATCCTTTTGGGTCATCATGCTTTGCCAAGTTTCTTGCAAGGCGAATGTCTTCGCATCACGCTTGCAAAAACGTTTTATATTATGGAATGGAGTGAGTATTTGATAAACTGTTAAGGAAGTAGCAGTTAAGCTATGTACGTCAATCAATCTACCAACATCACGATCACTTCATCTTTTGGGCGGCCGGCGCCGCATGATTAGAGGAGGATTGGGATTTTGTAGGGCTTGGAGGAGGATTAGGTAGGGGCGGCTGGCGACTACCGCGTGTTTGTGATATTTTCCGGTGGTATTAATGAGTAATCTCTTCATTTTAAAGTTTATCTAAGCTAAGGGTCCGATGTTTTTCATTATCAAGAGATTTTTTATCCTATTCTTTTGTTCGGTTAGCCCATTGACTACTTTTTCAATATATAATAGATAGATCGCGGGATATACCCATTAGCACACGGTGACTAAAAAACTTTTGAAATTAACGGGTGAATTTAATGAAAACAATGTATAGCAATATATAAATAAATATTGGTGCCCTATAATCTGTGAGGGCCACCATGCTAGTTTAGAACAAATAATAATAATAATGCTTTTGGGTTTTTTTTCTCCTCGCCCACACATAGCTTTGGTCTTGTATGACTTCGCTACGTGTCGGCGTGTTTTTGTGTGTGTCGGTATTGACTGTGTGCATCCTAACTATGCAAAGGTCGGGTGTGTGCTCATAGTGTTTGTATCCTCTTGATGCTTCATTTTGAGCTAATAAAATCCATCCTTTGTCGAAAAAACAATAGGGTGTGGCTAGGTCTCAGTCGACTGAGATTTAACCAAGTCTAAGTCAAATGACATAACATGTAAGAGAGAGAAAAAAAACCTGAAAAAAAAATTTGCACTAATCTCAATGTAAAATCTCATAGATAAGAGACTTCGTTAAGTCTTAGTTGAGTACTAAGACTTAGCAAGACTGATAATAATACCATAACAATACCTTCCGGCCTACTGTCGTCTTTTGCTAAAAACGAAGAGAATGACGACACGCAGTAGGATCCTTCCCTATTGTCTTGTAGGTGAGCGAGGGAAGCAACCGCGAAGCTGGGGTTGACGAAGCATTTTTTGCTAACAGAAAAATGAGTATGACAACACAATCACGAATTGTCAATCCTCCATGGTCATCTCAAATATTCACATGCATTGCACAGCCCAATCAGTGAAGACGCACACTCTCCCCATCTCTCCGTGTCTATATAACCATATATCCAGCTGCCTACTGTGCCCCATTGGCTTCTCCAAGAGCACAGCAGCAAGAATGGTGCCTGATCTTGTGAACCCCTCTCCAGAACTCAAGCATGTCCTCATGTGGTCAGTACCACTACTCATCATAGCTCCTACGGTAATCTTCTGGTACCTGCAAGCTGCTGGCAGCAAGAAGAACCCCATCCGTCTTCCCCCGAGCCCCCTGCGACTACCCATCATAGGGCATCTGCACCTCATGGTGCACGATCCCCACCGGTCACTGCAAAGGCTGGCTCGCAGCCTAGGCCCCGTCATCTACCTGCAGCTCGGCGGCGTCGCCACTGTCGTGCTTTCGTCGCCGGAGGCGGCAAGGAGGTGCTCAAGACGCACGATGTCCATTGCTGCAGCCGGCCCCCCTCGCCAGGCAAGTCCTTTCGCTGGCTACCAACTCCTTTTCATATGTTCACCCCTGTCTGAGTACAGGTGGTTTTCACTTTCAGCGGGATTTTGACGAAATTCACTGAATTTCAGTAATTTCGGTAGACACTGAAATATTTACCTTATGGCCAAAATATTTCAGTAGTACACAGGAATTCAAATATATTCAAAATTAATTTCAAGAAATTCAAATAGTTAATTGAATTCAAGTGAATATTTCTACCTTTTGGCTGAAATTTAAACCGAAATCACTAAAATTTACTGAATTTCGGTGATTTCGATTGGTGCTGAAATTTTTCTGAAACTGAAAACCTAAAGCTAGCAGTATTGAATTCCAGGCGCGAAATTGATGACCTACGGGCAACAAGACATCGCCTTCTCTCCGTACAACGTGAGCTGGCGCGAGTTGATCCAATCTGTCTCAGAGCTCGTGGGGAGCAAACGCGTCCACACCTTCTCTCACGCACTAGAAGCTCAGGTTGGCGAGTTGATCCAATCCCTCTCACCGATGACGGAGCCCGTCAACCTCAACGAGATCCTCTTCACGCTCATCGACAGCTTCATCGGCACGGTGGCGTTCGGGAGCATGAAAGGCGCCAAGCTCATGAAGTACGCCAAGTTCCAGCGGGTGTTCAGCGAGGCCACGGTGGCCCTCTCCGCCTTCTCCGCACAGGACTTCTTCCCGGCGTCGCCCATGAGCCGGTGGTTCGACAAGCTCGTCGGGCTGGAGAGGCGGTATCTTAGGACATTCCTGGAGATAGACTCCTACTTGGAGACGGTGCTCAGCCAACATATGGATGCTGGGAAGGTGAAGCCCGACAAAGATGACCTTGTGGATGTGTTGATCAGTCTTTGGAAGGGGCAAGGGAAGATCACAAAGGACCACGTCAAGGCTCTTCTAGGGGTACTAACTAAACTGTGAAGCTTCTCAACTGCATTTACATTTTCTTATACTTTCTTCTTTTCAAAATAAGTGTGGTTGATTTCGTACAGTTTTATACTTCCTCCGGAAAGAAATATAAGAGTGTTTCTTTACGGAAGGAGTACTGAATTTATACTAAATCGGTGACAATTATTTTGGGACTGAGGGAATGTTTTTAAATAGGGAATCCTAATTAATGTGGTTTCATATGCTTTTGATGGATGCATTTATCGGCGGCACGGCGACGAGCTCGGTGACATTGTTGTGGGCTATGTCCGAGCTCATCAAGAATCCGACGGTGATGAAGAAGGCACGGGCAGAGATAAGAAGTTTGGTCGGCGGCAAACAGAGACTAGTGAAGGCGGCCGACCTCTCTAAACTCAAGTACATCAAGATGGTCGTCAAGGAGACGCTGCGACTGCATGCGCCGGTGCCGCTGCTCGTTCCTAGGGAGACCATGGACCATGTGAAGGTCCTCGGCTATGATATCCCCGCCAAGACAAGGATCTTCGTGAACGTGTGGGCTATGGGGAGGGACCCTGCCTCCTGGGACAAACCAGAGGAGTTTTACCCGGAGAGATTTGACGGAGTTGACACTGATTTTTATGGGTCACACTATGAGCTCCTTCCGTTTGGCGCCGGGCGGCGGATCTGCCCTGCTATCCCCATGGGAGCCACCATGGTGGAGTTCACGCTTGCTAGCTTGCTGCATTCGTTTGACTGGGGGTTGCCCAAAGGCATGAATAAAGAAGACGTGAGCATGGAAGGGACTGGCAGACAACTGTTGTGTAGGAAGACTCCTCTGTATCTTGTTCCATCATTTTATACTGGCTAAGAGCATCTCCAACCAATGATGTACATGTATAAATAATCAAATTTTACATCACCAAGACCAAAAAATAATGCTCCAACATATAGATGCAAAATTTACTCCATATTTGCTTCACATGTAAAATAGTGCACTTGGTGATGCAACTTTGCATCACCACGCCTGAGCAAAATGCAGGCGGTCGCGTGCATACCCACAACTGTCGCGCGGATACTCCCGCCCGCCCGGCGGCCGCTGATGACACCTCGGCCGTCCTCGCCATCGGAGTCGTGGTCCTTCCAGCAGCGGAAGGGTGCAAAGGGTCGTGGCAGAACTGATTGGCGCTCGCGTGGCGCTTGCGGCACAGCCAGTCGGCTGCCTTCGCTGCTTGGCATGGGCACTCGGCCGTGTCGTCCTGGTGGCAATGGTTGGCCACGGACGCCGCCCCAGCTCGGCCGCCCTTGGTCATTCTCTTGCCGAGGGCACATGGGGCACGCTCGGACTAGGACAACCCTATTTTGAAGAGTTGGTCACTGATCCGGTCCTGGCATTGGGCGGAAATCTAGGCGGTGGTCCGGGTCCGGTCCTCGACCAAGGCCAACACGAGGTCGAGGTGTTGAAGACCGGTTTGAAAGGCAACTAATCCCTGAGTAGTTTTGGTAATTCTTAACAATATATAGCTCAATGAACTGATATTCTTTCAAGATAATCATTTCAGAAAGTACAATGATTGGCATGGCATGGACTAAAGGATGTGGACCCCTCAAAATGCTAAGGACACATATTGGCAAAAGCTCGAGACTCTACATTTTGTGAACGTCTGGCAGAGCAAAGCTGATGACTACTCGATAGTTCAGTGTGTCATGCTTTACGGCTTAGAATCGGGACTTCAAAGACCTTTTGAACATCATGGAGCATATGAGATGTTCCAGGAGTTGAATTTAATATTTCAAGCAAATGCCCGAATTGAGAGATATGAAGTCTCCAATAAGTTCTATGGCTGCAAAATGGAGGAGAATAGTTCTGTCGGTGAACATATACTCAGAATGTCTGGGTACCACAACAACTTGACTCAACTGAGAGTTAATCTTCTTGATGATAGTGTTATTGATAGAGTTCTTCAATCACTGTCACCAAGCAATAAAAGCTTCGTGATGAACTATAATATGCAAGGGATGGATAAGACAATTCCTGAGCTCTTCGCGATGCTAAAGGCCGCGAAGGTAGAAATCAAGAAGGAGCATCAAGTGTTGATGGTTAACAAGACCATTAGTTTCAAGAAAAATGGCAAAGGAAAGAAGGGAAACTTCAAGAAGAATGGCAAGCAAATTGCTGCTCAAGTGAAGAAGCCCAAGTCTGGACATAAGCCTGATACTGAGTGCTTCTACTGCAAAGGGACTGGTCACTCGAAGCGGAACTACCCCAAGTATTTGACGGATAAGAAGGATGACAAAGTAAACAAAGGTATATTTGATATACATGTTATTGATGTGTACCTTACTAATGCTCGTAGTAGCGCCTAGGTATTTGATACTAGTTCTGTTGCTAATATTTGCAACTCGAAACAGGGGCTACGGATTAAATGAAGATTGGCTAAGGACGAGGTGATGATGCGCGTGGGAAATGGTTCCAAAGTCGATGTGATCGCCGTCGACACGCTACCTCTACATCTACCATCAGGATTAGTTTTAGACCTGAATAATTGTTATTTGGTGCCAGCGTTAAGCATGAACATTATATCTGGATCTTGTTTGATGCGAGACGGTTATTCATTTAAATCAGAGAATAATGGTTGTTTTATTTATATGAGTAATATCTTTTATGGTCATGCACCCTTGATGAGTGGTCTATTTTTGTTGAATCTCGATTGTAGTGATACACATATTCATAATATTAAAGCCAAAAGATGCAAGGTTAATAATGATAGTGCAACTTATTTGTGGCACTATCGTTTAGGTCATATTGGTGTAAAGCACATGAAGAAACTCCATGTTGATGGGCTTTTGGAATCACTTGATGCTTGCGAACCATGCCTCATGGGCAAGATGGCTAAGACTCTGTTCTCTGGAACAATAGAGCGAGCAACTGACTTGTTGGAAATAATACATACTGATGTCTGTGGTCCGATGAGTGTTGACGCTCGCGGCGGATATCGTTATTTTCTGACCTTCACAGATGATTTGAGAAGATATGGGTATATCTACTTGGTGAAACATAAGTCTGAAACATTTGAAAAGTTCAAAGAAATTCAGAGTGAAGTGGAAAATCATCGTAACAAGAAAACAAAGTTTCTATGATCTGATCGTGGAGGTGAACATTTGAGTTATGAGTTTGGTCTTCATTTGAAACAATGTGGAATAGTTTTGCAACTCACGTCACCTGGAACACCAAAGCGTAATGGTGTGTCTGAATGTCGTAACCGTACTTTATTGGATATGGTGCGATCTATGATGTCTCTTACTGATTTACCACTATCATTTTGGGTATGCTTTAGAGACGGCTGCATTCACATTAAATAGGGCACCATCTAAATTCGTTGAGACGACACCATATGAACTATGGTTAGCAAGAAACCTAAGCTATCGTTTCTTAAAGTTTGGGGCTGATGCTTATGTGAAAAAACTTCAACCTGATAAGGTCGAACCCAAATCGGAGAAATGTGTCTTCATAGGATACCCAAAGGAGACTGTTGGGCACACCTTCTATCACAAATCTGAAGGCAAGATATTCGTTTCTAAGAATGGATCCTTTCTAGAGAAGGAGTTTCTCTCGAAAGAAGTGAGTGTGGTAATTGTAACTTCTCCCGAATTGGAAAGTAGTTCATCACAGAAATTAGTTCAAGTGATTCCTACACCAAGTAGTGAGGAAACTAATGATAATGATCATGAAACTTTAGATCAAGTTACTACTGAACCACGTAGGTCCACCAGAGTATGAATTGCACCAGAGTGGTATGGTAATCATGTTCTGGATGTCATGTTACTTGACCATGACGAACCTACGAACTATGAGGAAGCGATGATGAGCCCAGATTCCGTGAAATGGCTTGAGGCCATGAAATCTGAGATGGGATCCATGTATGAGAACAAAGTGTGGATCTTCAAGAAGAAGACTGACACTGACGATAATGTTACTGTCTACAAAGCTCAACTTGTTGCGAAAGGTTTTCGACAAATTCAAGGAGTTGACAACGATGAGACCTTCTCACCCGTAGCGATGCTTAAATCTGTCCAAATCATGTTAGAAATTGCCGCATTTTATGATTATGAAATTTGGCAAATGGATGTCAAAATTGTATTTCTTAATGGATATCTTAAATAAGAGTTGTATATGATGCAACCATAAGGTTTTGTCGATCCTAAAGGTGCTAACAAAGTGTGCAAGCTCCAACGATCCATTTATGGACTGGTGCAAGCCTCTCGGAGTTGGAATATACGCTTTGATAGTGTGATCAAAGCATATGATTTTATACAGGCTTTTGGAGAAGCCTGTATTTACAAGAAAGTGAGTGGGAGCTCTGTAGCATTTCTAATATTATATGTGGATAACATTATTGTTGATTGGAAATAATACGGAATTTCTGGATAGCATAAAAGGATACTTGAATAAGAATTTTTCAATGAAAGACCTCGGTGAAGCTGCTTATATATTGGGCATCAAGATCTATAGAGATGAATCAAGATGCTTAATTGGACTTTCACAAAGCAGATACCTTGATAAAGTTTTGAAGAAGTTCAAAATGGATCAGTCAAAGAAAGGGTTCTTGCATGTGTTACAAGGTGTGAAATTGAGTCGGACTCAATGCCCGACCACTGCAGAAGATAGAGAGAAAATGAAAGTCATTCCCTATGCCTCAGCCATAGGTTCTATCATGTATGCAATCCTGTGTACCAGACCTGATGTGTGCCTTGCTATTAGTTTAGCAGAGAGGTACCAAAGTAATCCAGGAGTGGACCACTGGACAGCGGTCAAGAACATCTTGAAATACCTGAAAAGGACTAAGGATATGCTTCTCGTTTATGGAGGTGACAAAGAGCTCATCGTAAAAGGTTACGTCAATGCAAGTTTTGACACTGATCCGGATGACTCTAAGTCACAAACCGGATACATATATATATTGAATGGTGGAGCTGTCAGTTGGTGCAGTTCCAAGCAGAGCGCCGTGGCAGGATCTACGTGTGAAGCGGAGTACATAGCTGCTTCAGAAGCAGCAAATGAAGGAGTCCGGTTGAAGGAGTTCTTATCTACGTGTAATACCTAGTGCATCGGGTCCAATGAAAATCTTTTGTGACAATACTTGAGCAATTGCCTTGGCGAAGGAATCAGAATTCACAAGGGAACCAAACACACCAAGAGACGCTTCAATTCCATCCGCGATCAAGTCAAGGAGGGAGACATAGAGATTGGCAAAATACATACGGATCTGAATGTTGCAGACCCGTTGACTAAGCCTCTCTGACAAGCAAAACATGATCAGCACCAAGACTCCATGGGTGTTAGAATCATTACTATGTAATCTAGATTATTGACTCTAGTGCAAGTGGGAGACTGAAGGAAATATGCCCTAGAGGCAATAATAAAGTTGTTATTTAAATTTCCTTATATCATGATAAATGTTTATTATTCATGATAGAATTGTATTATTCGGAAACTTAGTACATGTGTGAATACATAGACAAACAGAGTGTCCCTAGTATGCCTCTACTTGACTAGCTCGTTAATCAAAGATGGTTAAGTTTCCTGACCATAGACATGTGTTTTCATTTGATGAACGGGATCACATCATTAGAGAATGATGTGATGGACAAGACCCATCCGTTAGCTTAGCATAATGATCGTTTAGTTTTATTGCTATTCCTTTCTTCATGACTTATACATGTTCCTTTGTCTATGAGATTATGCAACTCCCGAATACCGGAGGAACACCTTGTGTGCTATAAAACGTCACAATGTAACTGGGTGATTATTATCGGAGTCCTCGTCCACGTCCTCGACTTCGTCCTTGTCCCTCTTCCTCTTGGGCGATACTTCTTTGCTTGAACCGCACACTTGGCTCTTGCTCTTCATCCAACCCTTGTAGATATTGAAACAAAGATAGCCATCCATTGCAGCGTAGTGGATGTGGTCTATATCTAGTACAGTCCAGTGCCATGCACGATGAAACGTGTGCGGAGCTTTCTTCAGTTCACCGTACATAGGATGAACCATGGCTCCTGCCAGGGTCAGCATTGAAGACTGATCAAGGGAGGGCACCAGACCTTCCTTCTGGAGGTCGAAGGGGTCGCCTACAATGAGGCCTATCCGGCCCAGGATTTCCTTGTCGTTCCTAAAGTCTACAGTAACGAATTTAACTCGGTCGCCCTTGAGGAAGTCTTTAAATTCCTCGCACTCAACGTCGGCATGGCATATGTGGTAGACCAAGCATAAGTCATGCATGCAAACCTGGATCACAACGGGCTTCTCCTTCTCTGCCTCCTTTAGTTTCTCCTCGCTTCCCAAGACTGCGGTGTACTCAACATCTAGCCCAGCGACCCACTCATCATTTGAGTTTTTGAACATGCGTTTGAAGCGAGCAAGGCATTTTTTCACCGTTGCGGAAGAATGGGTGTAGATGACGTCGAATTCATTGCCGGTGATGGTTCTAACCTTGTACTCACCGCCGATCATGGAGATTTGGGACGCCATGGATTTGGGAAGAGGGTTAAGATTAGTGGAAGTACCGTAATGTGAAAGGACGGGACGACTAGGAGCGGTTTATCGATTGTAAAAATGTCGAGTGGGGGCGCGTGCGAATGGCAGGGTAGTGGCTTGCCTGGTGGATAAATGGATTCATGCACAGTACTATGGGTGCCCAATTAGATGTCATGTCTACTCGACGCCCAATTAAATGGCTTTCGATGTCATGTCAAGCGTCGGGAAAATTACAGGTGATACGAAGCTTTCCATTCTCCCATGATACGGGCTTCCGAGAGCCCTTGGATCTGAGATCGAACGGTTGCATGGCGTGATTCTAGACCTATGGGTGAATATCCTATCCTGGAGGGTTCTGCAAATTTTCAGCAACTTAGCATGCGACCGTTCGATCTCAGATCCAAGGGCTGCCAGCAACCCGTATCATGGTCGCGCCTACCACGACCGTCGCCTCGCTCGCGCGGTCGCGCCCTTGGAGATTTAACACGGTGCGTTAGGCTATGTGATGTTGGCATGTCATACATAGTCATCACTTAGTCACTCATATAACAAGGTTAGCTATAAGGTTGGTTATGGGAGTTTTTTTTTGTTTACTTCTCTCTATCTATTTCTTCGTAGTATTTATTGCATTTGCCAAGGAGTGACCTCTTCCAATGAAATGGTGCTTAGATGAGGTGCTATGGGCAATAAATGGCTTAGCAACTCAAGTCCCCAATGCATAGGTGCTTAGTTTTTTGTTGCTAAGTTTGCTTCATCTAGGTACACGCGCTTATCACCGTTTTTTCTTGGGGTCACCAAACTAGTCCCTCTCTTCTTAATTAATTTGCCACATCAGACTTTATGCCTATGTGGTAGGCTTAGCACCTATAGGATCAACTACAATAGTGGGCTATAAGCCCTCTTTACATGGCATTTTTGCATATGTGGGGGAAAGAGACAAGGAAAAAGTGGAGGAGTGGGCTCTCAAGCAAGAGCCGGCCTCTACATGGTAGAGCATCGGGAGAGGCACCTGTATGGAGGTGGTCAAGAATCGGGAGACTCAAGCCGGTCGTAGTGCCGCAGTTAAAATGATAATGGCAAGTCAAATCACCGGACCCCACCCGTCCAGCAGTAACTCACTGTCAAATCACACAGC
Source organism: Triticum aestivum (assembly GCF_018294505.1). Lineage (NCBI taxonomy): Eukaryota > Viridiplantae > Streptophyta > Magnoliopsida > Poales > Poaceae > Triticum > Triticum aestivum. Next base: position 92,790,056 of record NC_057812.1, on the reverse strand, counting down.
CCTACGTTTGCAGCAGCCTACTCCCTCATCTTCTCGCGTCTCTGTCGAACCGACTAGGCGGAACTGCCCCGCCTACCGCGTGGGAAAAGCCCCGCCCTCGACTTTTAAATACTCCCTTCGTTCCTAAATATTTGTCTTTCTAGACATTTCAAATGGACTACCACACATGGATGTATGTAGACATCTTTTAGAGTGTAGATTCACTCATTTTGCTCCGTATGTAGTCACTTGTTAAAATATCTAAAAAGACAAATATTTAGGAACGGAGGGAGTAGTAAAGTATACTAATTTTGTATCCATGGATTGCGCCATGGAGCAAAGCCTCAAGAAAACGGCGGCACACATGTATGGAGTATACAACACGCCTGTCGCGTTCGCGTCGCACCCCAGACGGTCAGTCGGTCTGACACGCCGCTCTCCGAATGGAACGCGCGTCATATTGCGTTTGCAAACACATGTGGGACCGCAATTGAGAACCGACCATAGGCACACTGCCCGGCCCCGCAAGTCGGGTGAGTTGATAGAAGTACATACGTTGGTACCTGGACGATCCCTGCAAGACACGGAAGATTAGTTCGTCCATGCATGTGACCAGACTCCAGCAGACACGCCTGGATTGGGTATCGTCTACATATCGTGCAGGCTGTGTTGTACAGGGTTGTAGTTCTGGTGAGAAATCTAAAAAAAGGTTTCTTGTCATCTCGCAAAATTAGGTGTCATGTGCTTCGGATCACCGCGAGGGTTAAACAGCGACAACTGAGTTGGGCTAGTCATTGGGGGCACATGCACGAAGACTACTTGGCTGATGTAATGCCCCAAGACCGACGCTCCAGACGGCTTCCATGTTTTTCATTGTTGTCATGTGTTTCGTTTTTCTGTTGCTTTCATCATTGCATCATGTGCATTGCATCATGTCATCGTGCCTTCATTTTTTTCAAAGCTAACTAAAACTCAACTAATTAAATTATATGGATCTTCGGTTCATTTAAATCGAGGGAATTCACATGGTGATTCTCTTTATAACATATCCTCCCGATATTAGGGAGCTATATTAAATATTCCATTAGTTGGGAATTAACCATAACACACCTGCAATATTCCCCATGCCTTTTCTACTTCTAGTGGGACGTCAAAACCTTGCCCAATAATTATTTTCCCTTTTACCGGGGTTCCTCCAAAAATCCGAACATTTATGGACCTTCCTTTTACCAAGTCCCGGTTCAAACCCATTTGAATTAAATTCAAATGAGTTTGAATTTATATCTTTCAATCATGCCATTTCTATTTTTCTCGGGTCAGACTCATTTTGTGAGTCCGGGGAATTTATCCGTGTGTCCAACTTCTTCCCCTACCCTCCTATTTCTTTTTCTTCTCTTGAATTCTTTTCTGCTTAAAAAAATAATAAGAGAAGGGAAGAAGAGAAAGCCAGCCCAACTGGGCCTCTCTGACCCAACCCAGGTCGGCCTCCTCTAAGGCCTCCCGCAGCCTCCTAGGTCCTCTAGCTAGGCCTCTGGCCACTCCTTTTCTCTACTGGGCCGGCTTCTAAGGCCCAGCCCGCGCGCCCCCAACCCTAGGCCCCGACCTCTCCCTCTCGTTCCTGTGCCCGCCGCCACACCCGCATCGCTCGAGCGCATCTCTTCCTCCTCTCGCTCTCTTCCTCACACCGTCACACGCCAGGAGGAGCGCCCGCGGTCCTCTCCTCCACCTCGCGCCACCCACCTACCTCCGCGCATGCAGCCAACGCCAGGAGCTGATCCCCTCGCTCGACCCCGCTCTCCTTTCCCCTGCATCGCCGCCTCGCCTCCCCTTCGCCACGACCTCACCTCGCCCAATCCCTGCGCGCCTCCTCGTCCGCCGCCAGGTCGAGCTCCTCCGCCGCCGGTTCCTTGGTCGTCGTCGGAGGTCGTCCATGGAAGCCGCGGCCTCGGTTTCTTCTCCGTGCTGCTCCCTCCAGCGCCGCCTCCTCTGCGTCTTTCCCCGCGCACGAGCCCAACGGGAGAGGAGCTCCCCGAAGCTGGCGCCGTGCTCCTCCAACACCTGGCCTCGACTGGAGTCGCCCCTGTCGGCAACCAGCACCACCACCAGGATGCCCTCTCCTTTGCCCTGCGCAGGAGCTCGCAGCCACCACCATGCGCCGCCATGCCTCCCCTGCAACTGCTCTCTGGCAGCCTATTCGACCTCCTCTGCCCCGCTGGCCTCCAGCGTTGACCGAGCGCCCGCGCAGCCGCATGCGTGGTTTGCTTCTGCTGTAAGGCCCAGCCAGCGCCTTGTCAGTCTGCCTCCGCTCAAGCTGTCGACCATCACCTGCGGCTGACCACCACCATCACCTCCTTGCTGCTGGCATCCTTGTGTTGTTTTGTGTTGGATCGTCAAGGCTGGCAAGATCGACTACAACGGCGCCAAAGTTCCACCATCGACGACCTTTTTGGGATTCGCCAAGTACCCCACCGGCAAGACCGATGCCCGAACGACTTCATATTAAGATGGCAAGGTCCTCTCCGATAAGTGTATGACTACATGGTGGCGTGTCAAGTACCTCTACCGCCATCTCCGAACCGAGGAGAGAGGAGGTGGTTTTGCAATGGAGAAGAGGCAGAGGCGAGACGGTGGTTTTGGAATGGAGATGATGGAGAGGAGAGGAGGTGGTTTTGCAATGGAGAAGAGGGAGGGGAGCGTGCGGCAGCGATTTAGGATTGGACGAGAGGGCCGGCGCGCTGTGACTGGATCAAAATCAAAATCAATTTACCCTTCAATTAAGAAAGCGACCCCACATTAACTAGTCTTCCTTTTATTCTGGGTCATGATTGACCATGATTTTCAATTGACCAGCGTCGCTCCTCTCCCGTTCTAAACCAAAACCAGTGCTGCTCCTCTCCTCTTTCATTCAAAAACCACCGTCGGTGAGTGAAGGTGCTGTGGAGAAGTAGATCGATGGAGGAGTACAACCGATACGTGAGGATCGCAGACGGCGACCCTATGAAGCTAGCTAGGATGTTGGAGATACAGTCTTGGTTTGACAACAATGACCAACTAGCGGTGACGGCGACATCCATGGCCAAATATCTGCAACAGAGCGAAAAGGCGGCGATACTCCCAGAGGGAGTTGCGCGGGAGTACATAGAGCTGCTCCTCTAGGCCATGGAGCAAGCAGATTCATCGAATCCGATCGTGAGGGAGCGGTGGTGGGAGTATCGATCCCAGTTGGAGCATCCACCGGAGATTGAAGGATCGAGCATCTATAGGGTGTCGTTTGTGAGGGTGTCATGCCAGAGTGAGCCGGTGGAGTCTTCGTCGACCGAACCCAACTGCAAGAGGAGAAAAACAATTGGCCCGACGATGCAGGTTGTGAATTGTCAGGAGAAGCTTAGGGTTGTTAGTATTTGCAGGTTGTGAATTGTGTTTTGTGTTGTGTATTTTGAGAGTACTTTCAGATATGAATGTATTTTGAATTTCAGAGTTGCAGTATTGAGCATATGAAGTATTTTATGAATTCTAGAGTTCTATTTTTAGCACTTAAAAATGTAGTTTCATAGGAGTATAAAAGTGCAGACAATGTGATTCTCAGAGAAGAAACTGCAAGTTTCAGTTTCAGATAAGAAACCCCAAGTTCAGTTTCTGATAAGAAACTGCAACTTTCAGAGGCAGAGCATTTCTATTGACACGACCTTTTCAAACAGTGTTAACATCATGCTAGAAGTTTTATTCATGGTCAAAACTGGAACTACCAGCCATTTAACATCATGCCGGTCAACATTCATGCATAGCACATCTTCGTATGATGCACAGTCAAAAAGATATGCTATTTTCAAAATGCCCACACAATATCGAGTGTGCGAAAAACAGAGAAAACGAGGGATGAAGTTTTGGCAAGTGTAGGACGCGGTGTGCGTAGATGACAATTGGGACCCACATGTCAATAAAGGTAGAGGCAAAAAAATTGAAGATATTTTCTATGCACAGGTGGAATCGAATCCGGGCGGAACAGCTGTCGGGTAATGTCACTCGGCCACTGGGCTAGTTCGGTTGTTTCGTTGCTAATAAGGCACTTCCTCAGGTGGCCGGGTCTCCTCCTGTGCCTTTGTGCGCTCACCGCGATGCCGCTGTCTGCCGTTGTGAACATACTGAACAAACGAGAGGAATCTGGAGAGGATTTTTGATGTCTACTACACAACCTTTTTCTTGTAGACGTTGTTGGGCCTCCAAGTGCAGAGGTTTGTAGGACAGTAGCAAATTTCCCTCAAGTGGATGACCTAAGGTTTATCAATCCGTAGGAGGCGTAGGATGAAAATGATCTCTCTCAAGTAACCGTGCAACCAAATAACAAAGAGTCTCTTGTGTCCCCAACACACCCAATACAATGGTAAATTATATAGGTGCACTAGTTCGGCGAAGAAATGGTGAAACAAGTGGTATATGCATAGTAGATAATAGTTTTGTAATCTGAAAATATAAAAACAGCAAGGTAGCAAGCGATAAAAGTGAGCGTAAACGGTATTGCAATGCGTTGAAACAAGGCCTAGGGCTCATACTTTCGCTAGTGTAAGTTCCCTCAACAATACTAACATAATTGGATCATAAAACTATCCCTTAACATGCAACAAAGAGTCACTCCAAAGTCACTAATAGCGGAGAATGAACGAAGAGATTATGGTAGGGTACGAAACCATCTCAAAGTTATTCTTTTCAATCAATCCGTTGGGCTATTCCTATAAGTGTCACAAACAGCCCTAGAGTTCGTACTAGAATAACACCTTAAGATACAAATCAACCAAAACCCTAATGTCACCTAGATACTCCAATGTCACCTCAAGTATCCGTGGGTATGATTATACGATATGCATCACACAATCTCATATTCATCTATTCAACCAACACAAAGGACCTCAAAGAGTGCCCCAAAGATCTACCTATGCATAGGTTCATGAACCCGCAAGTTGGTCACCTTAACATACATCAAGTGGCATGCGGTATCCCATTGTCACCACAGATATCCACGGCAAGACATACATCAAGTGTTCTCAAGTCTTTAAAGACTCAATTTGATAAGATTACTTCAAAGGGGAAACTTGATTCGTTACAAGAGAGTAGAGGGGGGAAGAAACATCATAGGATCTAAATATAATAGCAAAGCTCGCGATACATCAAGATCGTATCATCTCAAGAACACGAGAGAGAGAGAGAGAGAGAGAGATCAAACACATAGCTACTGGTACATACCCTCAGCCCCGAGGGAGAACTACTCCCACATCGTCATGGAGAGCACCGGGATGATGAAGATGGCCACCGGTGAGGGTTCCCCCTCCGGCAGGGTGCCGGAACAGGGTCCCGATTGGTTTTCGGTGGCTACGGAGGCTTCTGGCGGCGGAACTCCCGATCTATCTTGCGTTCTTGAAGTTTTAGGTCACGTGGGTATATATGGGTGCAGGGAGGACGTCGTAGGAGCCACGGGGGTCCCACGAGACAGGGGGGCACGCCGCCCACCCTCGTGAGCACCTCGTGTCTCCCCTGGTGTGGGGTCCAAGTCCATCAGGTGTGTTTCCTTCCAAAAATAACTTCTCTAGTTGATTTCGTTCCGTTTCGACTCCGTCTGATATTCCTTTTCTTCGAAACACTAAAATAGGCATAAAACATCAAATCTGGGCTGGGCCTCCGGTTAATAGGTTAGTCCCAAAAATAATATAAAAGTGGATAATATAGCATGGAGCAATCAAAAATTATAGATACGTTGGAGACGTATCAAGCATCCCCAAGCTTAATTCCTGCTCGTCCTCGAGTAGGTAAATGATAAAAAGAGAATTTTTGATGCGGAGTGCTACTTGGCATAATTTCAATGTAATTCTTCTTAAATCTGATATGAATATTCAGATCCGAAAGATTCAAGACAAAAGTTCATATTGACATAGAAAATAATAATACTTCAAGCATACTAACAAAGCAATCATGTCTTCTCAAAATAACATAGCCAAAGAAAGTTATGCCTCCAAAATCATATAGTCTGGCTATGCTCCATCTTCCCCACACAAAATATTTAAATCATGCACAACCCCGATGACAAGCCAAGAAATTGTTTCATACTTTTAATGTTCTCAAACTTTTTCAATCTTCACGCAATACATGAGCGTGAGCCATGGACATAGCACTATAGGTGGAATAGAGTTGTGGTTGTGGAGAAGACAAAAAAGGGGGAAGATAGTCTCACATCAACTAGGCGTATCAACGGGCTGTGGAGATGCCCATCAATAGATATCAATGTGAGTGAATAGTGATTGCCATGCAACGGATGCACTAGAGCTATAAGTATATGAAAGCTCAAAAAGAAACTAAGTGGGTGTGTGTCGGTGTCAAAACCGGCGGATCTCGGGTAGGGGGTCCCGAACTGTGCATCTAGGTCGGATGGTAACAGGAGGCAGGGGACACAAAGTTTTACCCAGGTTTGGGCCCTCTTGATGGAGGTAAAACCCTACATCCTGCTTTATTAATATTGATGATATGGGTAGTACAAGAGTAGATCTACCACGAGATCAGAGAGGCTAAACCCTAGAAGCTAGCCTATGGTATGATTGTTGTTCGTCCTACGGACTAAAACTTCCCGGTTTATATAGACACCGGAGAGGGCTAGGGTTACATAGAGTCGGTTACAATGGTAGGAGATCTACATATCCGTATCGCCAAGCTTGCCTTCCACGCCAAGGAAAGTCCCTTCCGGACACGGGACGAAGTCTTCAATCTTGTATCTTCATAGTCCAGGAGTCCGGCCGAAGGTATAGTCCGGCCACCCGGACACCCCCTAATCCAGGACTCCCATAGTAGCCCCTGAACCAGGCTTCAATGACGACGGGTCCGGCGCGTAGATTGTCTTCGGCATTGCAAGGCGGGTTCCTCCTCTAAGTACTTCATAGAAGATTTTGAACACAAGGGTAGTGTCCGGCTCTGCAAAATAAGTTTCCACATATTGCCATAGAGAGAATAACATTTACACAAATCTAATCTGCTGATGTATTCCGTAGCATGACATCACACCACGGCCAAGTCTTTATTCGAATCGTTTTACTGTCCCACCTCAGCGCATTTAGCGAGGCGGTTTCCTTGGCACTTCTTGTTAAAGCAGAGATCGTGTCCCCTTATTTCGGGATTCTCATCAATACGGGTGTGGGTAACCCAAGCGCGCCATTGACTGCGGCGCTTGGGAGATAAGCGAGTTTTACCAGGCTGGTGGGGGCGCATAGTCGCGTCTGCCCATATAAGGGGATAAGGATCCACCTTTTCATCCACGCCTTCTTCCTCCTTTGCCTATCCATTTCCGCGCACTCGAGCTCCAGCGCCCAAGTCCGCACACCCCACCTTAACCTTCTCCAGCCATGTCCGGAGCGGGAGGCAAGTGGATGGTCTCCTCCGTCACGGAGGGACACATCAAAAGACTGAGGAAGGCCGGATACTTGTCTAACGACATTGCGCATCGGCTTCCCGAAGAGGGGCAGCTCATCCCCACCCCTAGGCCCCATGAGAGGGTGGTGTTCCTCCCCCATTTCCTCCGCGGACTGGGCTTCCCTCTCCACCCATTTTTCCGGGGGCTCATGTTCTACTATGGACTGGATTTCCACGATCTGGCCCCGAATTTTGTCCTCAACAGCTCGGCGTTTATCGTCGTGTGCGAGGCTTTCTTCCGCATCCGCCCCCATTTCGGCCTATGGCTCAAGACTTTCAATGTCAAGCCGAAGGTGGTGCGCGGCACCCAAGCGGAGTGTGGAGGCGCCATGGTGGGCAAGATGCCCAACGTCCTATGGTTTGAGGGCTCCTTCGTGGAGTCCCTAAAGGGGTGGCAATCGGGATGGTTTTACATCACCGAGCCGCGCGACCCTGAACGGGTCGCAGCCCCCGAGTTCCGATCCTGACCCCCTACTCGGCTCGCCTCCTGGAAAGAGACGAGCTTGTCGTGGGGTAAAAAAGGAGAGCTGACCGGACTCCAAATATGCGTCCAAACCCTGGTGGACAGGAATCTCAAACTTGTCAACGTAGTCCGGGTTATGCTCATCCGTCGGATCCTCCCATGTCAACAACGGGCTTTCAACCTGTGGGAGTTCGACCCGGCGCGGCACCGAACTCTGAGCAGGCTCTTCGACATGACGTACGAAGATGCCTGGAAGGTGCTTTTCAAGGGCGCCGAGGCCCCCGCATCCGCTGCCGAGGATCGCGGATTCAGCACGCAGCGTCACGCTCGTGCGGTAAGCTGTTTTCACCTTTTACAGGGTATTAGTTTTTCATAGTTTGACTCCATGCGGGATCTAAGTTCCCTTACCTTTGACAGGATTGGCAGGAGACGTCTGGACAGATCAACTGTCCGGCTCCTTTGCCCGAAGGCCCAGCGGACGCTCGCTTGGCGAAGCTTCTGGTTCCGGCACCTTACGTGGTGCCAGAGAAGAAGGCCAAGAAGAAGGCCACGGGGACTTGAAAGAGTGCCCGGCGCCAGGAGGTGTCGGATTCACCATCCGACGACTCCAAGGCGCGCTCCTCCCCTGAAGACGAGGAGGAGGAAGAAGAAACCTCCCCCCCCAGCGGGGGGAGGGAAGAAAAGGAAGGCCGCCCCAACCGGGGAGGCCGAAGGGTCCAAGAGGGGGAAGAGCCCTCCTCCGGACTACTCCACCAACGCCGACGACGGCGAAGAGGAGTGGCCGCATAGGGCCAAGCCCCTGGCGAAATCGTAAGTATCCGGATACCAGAGTGATTCATAGTATTCCCCCATTGCACAGCTTTTCCTTATGTTGAACATGATTGTGCAGTCCGCCCAAGGCCGGGCTCGACGAGTCGTCGAGCGGTTCCCTGGACTCCTCGGATGTGAATTCGCTTCCGACGGCTTCCTCCCCCCACCCTACGGACGGCGCCGAGGTGGCGTCCCAACAGGTTCCAAGCCAGGAGGAGGTGGTCCTGGAGGCGCCGCGAGGCAACCTCCCGGACTCCAGGCGTAAAGGGGATAGAACCCCCAAGGGCTCCAAGTCCGGCCTTGAGCCGGACACCGCACCGGAACCTTCAACGGTTCCGGACTCCGGTAGGCAGCCTCCTTCCAAGAGGAGCAAGCCTACCGAGCCGGTGACCTCCATCCAACCGGAGGCACCGGACAATTTGCTGGAGACGCTTAACGGCGCCTCCATCGACGAGGAGCACCGCACTATTATGAGTGCGGTGATCCAGAAGGTTCAGTCCGCCAAGAGCGGACTGACTGAAGCCTGTGCCAGCCTCCTAACAGGCTTTGAGGTAAGTAAAGAATATGTAAAAATATTACCGCATAGACAGTAGCCCCTGATGCTCTGTTCGGCGTTCGGAAAGAAAAGCCGAATAGAGGATCTAATAATCGCAGGAGTCTAACATAATCAAGTCAATATGCATATGCAGGCTTCGCTACTGGCCTCCTCCGCACTGACCGTGGAGGTGGATACGCTGAAGCAGAACCTCAAGCGGTCCGAGCAAGAGCTCGGCCTAGCCAAGCAGTAACTTGAGGAGAAGGAAGGTAAGAAATACCTTATTGAAATATGTGAAAGGTGCAATTGCAAAAAGTGATAGGATTAACGCGGCCATTGTAGGGGCCACAACTGAGGTGGCGACCCTTAAGCAAGCGTTGTCTGAGGCCGAAAAGAGGGCGGCCACGGAGCGCACCGAGCGGGAGAAGCATGAGACGCAGGTTGGCGAGGTGCAGCAAGAGCTCTAGGCTCTCATGAAAAACATGAGAGTTTGGAGCTTGACTCGAAGACGCGAGAGTCTGAGCTCACGACGGCCATTGAAGACGCCAAATCTGCCAAGGCCGAAGCCTAGAAGGCCCTCCAGGAGGTTGAGGCAATAAAAAAGATAGCGGCAGGTAAGGCATTCTTTATGCAAAGCAAGCACGTAAAAGTGAATTACTTGTCACTTACCCGAATCCGGAGCTCTCCATGAGCATTTGCAGACTTGCCCTGTAGCGTGTCGGATGCCACCGCCTTCTACCGAGCCGAGGAGGGAAGCTCGATGGAGAAGGTGTTCTGGTCTCAGTATGCTGAGGCCGAACACCCGGTGCCCTTAAGCGACCAGCTGAAATAGCTGGTCGAGCTCCATAAGGTGGCCGAACAGGCCATGAAGGGCCTCATAGTCCGGCTGTGGCCTAGAGAGGCCATGCCTGGGAGCTACTTCGGGCTGGTGAGGCGGCTGGTGGAGGCCTGTCCAAGGCTCGAAGTCATCAAGCGCTCAGTATGCATCGAGGGTGCCCGTAGGGCGCTTGCCCATGCGAAGGTGCACTGGGGCAAGCTGGATGCTGAGAAGCTTGTGAAGGACGGGCCACCGCCGGGCAAGGGGCATCGCAAGCCCGAGATGTATTATGAGGGCGTTCTGAAGGGTGCCCGCCTTGTGGCGGATGAATGTTCTATGAATGTAATTTTTCAGTGAACTCGCTCGTTTTGTCCTGTGCGCTGAAAACTTGTTCATGTGCGCTAAGCAATGCTTTTTGAATTTAAAATATTACCTTATGTGCGGCTGTTTATCAAATTTGAGAGATGGCGAGTCATCGGCTTCTGCCCCCATGGCACGAGTGCTGGGGTGTTCGGGGTAAACATGAGCGCTCTTTTTCCCACTCTTGGGTCCTTCGAGGGAGGCTCTCAACACAACGAACAAGGTAATCGGACTATAATGCTTGAACACTCTCACTTAGCCATAGAATTCTATAATTTTAAATTTCGGCGAAGCCCCTAGTGTTCGGAAGACCGAGTTCGGGGCGCTATCCACGCCTAGGCCGGACAAAGCCGACTCCTCGCTCTAAGCGGCATAAGTCTTTAGGGACTCGAAAACCTCTCGAATAGCGACCAACTCTCGCCTCATTATGACGGTCAGTTTTAGCTTTCTCTACTAAGGTGCTTAGCCCAGCTCAACTGGGGCATAATCGCAGTAGTTCTCCTAGTGCTACCTTAGCCGATATAACGGAACGTAAGGTACCAAAACATAGGAGCCAGGCAAACCCAACTGTTGACCCAAGACATGATTCGGAGCCGATGCATATAATGCTATAAGTTCAGGGTGCCGCACTTGTGAAAGTGTTCGGACTTCTCACACCATGTTGTGGGGTACTTAAGCCCCTGGCGTATTGGCCGTACCAAAGTGTACGGGTGCAACATGTCATTAATGAACATATATTCGTAAAAAAGAGGTAATGCGGTAATAGAAGTAAGCTATGCATTGTTTATTTAAAAAAGCTGCGATCAAAGCAGAACGATACAAATAGTGCGATAAGCAAAAGATGGGACTATCAAATATGTCCTTTCCAGGGGCGAGCTGCGAAATGTTATGCGAAACAGGTATATTGCTCGTTATAGAGACCACCTTAGAGTTCCGTAGTGCGACGTAGCTTTCTGCTTCCCTGGTTCTATCGTTTGTGCGGCAATTGTACTGCCGGACAAGCCTTCCGAAGAATGGAGTCCTGAAAATAAGAGAAAATTTAAGAAATCGACAGGCCCTAGTGCGGTTTAAGCCGCGTTTCGGGCTTGCCGTGATGGTGCCCCTCCCCCTGTGCCCATGGTATTTCCAGAGCGTAGTTATGTACGCGCGGCACTGGTTTCGCAAGTTCGCGAGGGCTGGGGTTGGGGCCGCATTGCTACGCTTGCTCGGAACATGCCAGGCGGTCTTGTTGTAGGTTACTTCGGGCGCGCTTGACGGTGTCCGGGCGTTTAATGGCCGGACTGGAGAATTGCCTTGATAGGCTTCTTTGTACTTCCGCTGCGATAGCCGCCGTATGCTCCTCCGTTCGGAGAGAGCGTTCGGTGTTTCCATTGACCGTGATGACGCCTCGAGGGCCTGGCATCTTGAGCTTGAGGTATGCGTAGTGCGGCACCGCATTGAACTTGGCAAATGCGGTTCGCCCGAGCAGTGCGTGATAGCCACTGCGGAACGGGACTATGTCGAAGATTAACTCCTTGCTTCGGAAATTATCCAGAGATCCGAAGACCACTTCAAGTGTAACTGAGCCTGTACAGTTGGCTTCTACACCTGGTATGACGCCTTTAAAGGTCGTTCTGGTGGGTTTAATCCTCGAGGGATCGATGCCCATTTTCCGCACTGTATCCTGATAAAGTAGGTTCAGGCTACTGCCGCCGTCCATAAGGACTCTAGTGAGGTGAAATCCGTCAATAATTGGGTCTAAAACCAATGCGGCGAATCCGCCATGACGGATACTAGTGGGGTGGTCCCTTCGATCAAAAGTGATCGGGCAGGAAGACCATGGGTTGAACTTTGGGGCGACTGGCTCCATCGCGTATACGTCCCTTAGCACACGCTTCCGCTCCCTCTTGGGGACGTGGGTTGCGTATATCGTGTTCACCGTCCACACTTGTGGGGGAAAACCTTTCTGTCCACTGTTGTTCGGCGGTCAGGGCTCCTCCTCGTCATCGCTATGCAGCCCCTTGTCTCTGCTTTCGGCATTTAACTTGCCTGCCTGCTTGAACACCCAACAATCCCTGTTGGTGTGATTGGCTGGTTTTTCGTGGGTGCCATGTATCTGGCATGAGCGGTCGAGTATTCGGTCCAAACTGGACGGGCCCGGAGTATTTCTTTTGAATGGCTTTTTCCGCTGACCGGGTTTAGAGCCTCTGAATCCGGCATTAACTGTCGTATCCTCAGCATTGTCGCCGTTAATGCGGCACTTTTGCTTGTTGCGACGCGACCTGCCACTGCTGTCCTTGGTATCCGAATTACCAGGGCTCTTGATCATGTTATTGCTGCGAGCTAGCCAGCTGTCTTCTCCCGCGCAAAAGCGGGTCATAAGTGTCGTGAGGGCTGCCATAGATTTCGGCTTTTCCTGTCCTAGGTGCCGTGCAAGCTACTCATCGCAGATGTTATGCTTGAAGGCTGCTAGGGCCTCTGCGTCCGGACAGTCGATGATTTGATTTTTCTTGGTTAGGAACCGTGTCCAGAACTGTCTGGCCGATTCCTCTGGCTGCTGAATTATGTGGCTTAGGTCATCGGCGTCTGGTGGTCGCACATAAGTGCCCTGGAAATTGTCGAGGAATGCGGCTTCCAGGTCCTCCCAACAACCAATTGATTCTGCTGGCAAGCTATTAAGCCAATGCCGAGCTAGTCCTTTAAGCTTGAGCGGGAGGTATTTGATGGCATGTAAGTCATCACCGCGGGCCATGTGGATATGAAGGAGATAGTCCTCGATCCATACCGCAGGATCTGTTGTGCCATCATATGATTCAATGTTCATAGGTTTGAAACCCTCGGGGATTTGATGATCCATTACTTCATCTATGAAGCATAGTGGGTGTGTGGCGCCTCTGTGCTGGGCTATATCACGACGCAGCTCAAACGAGCTTTGTCTACTGTGTTCGGCCCGGGCGGATTTACTATATCCGGCGTGACAAGTACCGTCTCGTGCCGTGGGGCGCCCACGTGATCCATAGATCGATCTTGTTTGCCTTGCCTTGTCCTCCAATGTGTCTCGCAGGTCTGGCACATTTTCCCATGCCTTGGTAGTTTTTGAGCGGCGTCGGGGTGCGACTTGAGTGGAGGGCCAAGAGGCCTCTCTGTCGCGGCCACGGGGTGGCCGGTCGGCCGCATCATGCGCTGGTGATGTAGGTTTAAGTGCTTCCTCTAATTGGGGTAGCAACCTGCGCTTTGGGTAGCTCTTGGAGGGGCGTTCGAGTTCATACTCTTCGGCCGCAAGGACTTCAGTCCATCTGTCGACTAGCAAATCTTGATCAGCTCTAAGCTGTTGCTGTTTTTTCTTGAGGCTGCTCGCCGTGACCATAAGCCTGCGTTTGAAACGCTCTTGTTCAACGGGATCCTCCGGCACGACAAATTCGTCGTCGTCGAGGCTTGCCTCGTCTTCGGAGGGAGGCATATAATTATCGTCCTCGACCTCTCTGTCTGCCGCTCTCTCATGAGGGCTAGCTTCTCTATCCTCATGTGTTGAATCTTGCTGGAGGTGGTTGTCTTCGGCACTGTCCGGAGTGTTATTATCCCCCGTGCCGGAATCACCGTTTTTGTTTTGGCAGGATTTAGAGCGGCGCCGCTGACGCCGGCGCTTAGGCTGCCTCTTGGAGGGGTCATCCTCCGCTGTTCCATCGCCATTGCCTTCTTTTGGGGTGTCCACCATGTATATATCATACGACGAGGTGGCTTTCCAGTGCCCTATAGGCGCTGGTTCTTGATCGTCTCCTGCATCGGCATCCATACCGTCGATGTCTTCGGAGTCGAAGTCGAGCATGTCGGTTAAATCATCGACAGTGGCTACAAAGTGGGTGGTGGGTGGGCTTTGAATTTCTTCATCATCCGCATCCCAACCTTGCCGACCATAGTCCGGCCAGGGCTCTCCTGACAAAGAGAGAGACTTTAGTGAATTCAGAATGTCGCCGAAGGGCGAGTGCTGAAAGATGTCCGCGGCGGTGAACTCCATGATCGGCGCCCAATCGGGTTCGATCGATCGGGGTGCGGAGGGCTCGGAGTCTGGAGAGGAGTCCGGCTCCTTGGAGTCACGGGCTTCGCAGAGAACAGGGCTGGTGTTCGGCTCGATTGCCGTAGAAATTGCAGCCCCCGAGGCGGTGTCTAACCACCCATCCTCGATTGGTGTGATCGGCTCCGAGCTAGGGGTCGGAGCGGACACAGGCACGGCCTCCAGGGCACTGTTCGGCGGCAGAGCTAAATCATGCCTATCGTGACAGTGCGGCGCGCTCGGCTGTGGCTCGAATCCGTCGAAGATCAAGTCTCCGCGGATGTCAGCCGTGTAGTTCAAACTTCCAAATCTGACCTGATGGCCAGGGGCGTAGCTTTCGATCTGCTCCAGATGACCAAGCGAATTGGCCCGCAGTGCAAAGCCGTCGAATATGAAGATCTGTCCGGGGAGAAAAGTCTCACCCTGGATCGCATCGCTGTTGATGATCGGAGAAGCCATCGGGCCTAAAAGCGACGACATAGAGGAACTCTCAATGAAAGCACCAATGTCGGTGTCAAAACCGGGGGATCTCGGGTAGGGGGTCCCGAACTATGCGTCTAGGTCGGATGGTAACAGGAAGCAGGGGACACGAAGTTTTACCCAGGTTCGGGCCCTCTTGATGGAGGTAAAACCCTACGTCCTGCTTTATTAATATTGATGATATGGGTAGTATAAGAGTAGATCTACCACGAGATCAAAGAGGCTAAACCCTAGAAGCTAGCCTATGGTATGATTGTTGTTCGTCCTACGGACTAAAACTCCACATTTTATATAGACACCGGAGAGGGCTAGGGTTACATAGAGTCGGTTACAATGGTAGGAGATCTACATATCCGTATCGCCAAGCTTGCCTTCCACGCCAAGGAAAGTCCCTTCCGGACACGGGACGAAGTCTTCAATCTTGTATCTTCATAGTCCAGGAGTCCGGCCGAAGGTATAGTCCGGCCACCCGGACACCCCCTAATCCAGGACTCCCTCAGTGTGCATCCAACTTGCTTGCTCATGAAGACCTAGGACGTTTTGTGGAAGCCCATCATTGGAATATACAAGCCAAGTTCTATAATGAAAGATTCCCACTAGTATATGGAAGTGACAACATAGGAGACTCTTTATCATGAAGATCATGGTGCTACTTTGAAGCACAAGTGTGGTAAAAGGATAGTAGCATTGTCCCTTCTCTCTTTTTCTCTCATTTTTTTATTTGGGCCTTTTCTCTTTTTTATGGCCTCTTTTCTTTCTCTTTTTTTATTTGGGCTTCTTTGGCCTCTTTTATTTATTTATTTTTGTCCGGAGTCTCATCCTGACTTGTGGGGGAATCATAGTCTCCATCATCCTTTCCTCACTGGGACAATGCTTTAATAATGATGATCATCACACTTTTATTTACTTACAACTCAAGAATTACAACTCGATACTTAGAACAAGATATGACTCTATATGAATGCCTCCGGCGGTGTACCGGGATGTGCATTGACTCATGAGTGACATGTATGAAAGAATTATGAACAATGGCTTTGCCACAAATACGATGTCAACTACATGATCATGCAAAGCAATATGACAATGATGAAGCGTGTCATAATAAACGGAACGGTGGAAAGTTGCATGGCAATATATCTCGGAATGGCTATGGAAATGCCATAATAGGTAGGTATGGTGGCTGTTTTGAGGAAGGTATATGGTTGGTTTATGGTACCGGCGAAAGTTGCGCGGTACTAGAGAGGCTAGCAATGGTGGGAGGGTGAGAGTGCGTATAATCCATGGACTCAACATTAGTCATAAATAACTCACATACTTATTGCAAAAATCTATTAGTTATCGAAACAAAGTACTATGCGCATGCTCCTAGGGGGATAGATTGGTAGGAAAAGACCATCGCTCGTCCCCGACCGCCACTCATAAGGAGGACAATTAATAAATAAATCATGCTCCGACTTCATCACATAACGGTTCACCATACGTGCATGCTACGGGAATGACAAACTTCAACACAAGTATTTCTCAAATTCACAACTACTCAGCTAGCATGACTCTAATATCACCATCTCCATATCTCAAAACAATTATCAAGTATCAGAATTCTCATAGTATTCAACACACTCATAAGAGAATTTTATTATTAATCTTATATACCTAGCATATTAGGATTTTAAGAAAATTACCATGCTATTTAAGACTCTCAAAATAATCTAAGTGAAGCATGAGAGTTCATCTATTTCTTCAAAATAAAGCTACCACCATACTCTAAAATATATAAGTGAAGCACTAGAGCAAATGACAAACTACTCCGAAAGATATAAGTGAAGATCAATGGGTAGTTGAATAATTATGCAACTATGTGAAGACTCTCTAACATTTAATAATTTCAGATCTTGGTACTCTATTCAAACAGCAAGCAAAGCAAAATAAAATGACATTCTAAGAATAGCAAACATCATGTGAAGAAGCAAAAACTTAGGATCAACCGATACTAACCGATAGTTGTTGAAGAAGAAAGGTGGGATGCCTACCGGGGCATACCCAAGCTTAGATGCTTGAGACTTCTTGAAATATTGTCTTGGGGTGCCTTGGACATCCCCAAGCTTGAGCTTTTGTGTCTCCTTAATTCCTCTCATATCACGGTCTCCCTAAATCTCAAAAGCTTCATCCACACAAAACTCAACAAGGACTCGTGAGATAAGTTAGTATAAACCATTGCAAAAACCTTATCATACTCTACTGTAGCAAATCACTAAAATTATTATTCAACATTTCATACTAAATTCCTCTGCATATTTAATAGTCCTATCCTCAAATAGAATCATTAAAGAAGCAAACATATGCAAACAATGCAAACATAACAGCAATCTGCCTAAACAGGATAGTCTGTAAAGAATGTTGCAACATCCATACTTCACTAGCTCCAAAAAATATGAAATAAAATTCCCACTGTAGTAAATTTATCAGATCTTAATATGCAAAAGGTTTCAACATTTTATCACATTCTTACTTTTCTAGGGAATTATTGCAACAGCGGTAAACTTTCTGTTTTCAAACAGCAACATGTATACTTGTAACATAGGCATAGTAAAGGCTATCAATGCCACTTTTATTGAAATAAAAGATGCAAAACATTTTTATAAATAACAGAAAGAAAATCCTAACAAAATAGGTTGCCGTTCCAAGCAAAACACATATCATGTGGTGAATAAAAATATAGCTCCAACTAAAGTTATCGATGGAAGTAGACGAAAGAGGGGATGACTTCCGGGGCATCCCCAAGCTTAGGCTCTTAGCTATCCTTGAATATTACCTTGAGGTGCCTTGGGCATCCCCAAGCTTAGGCTCTTGCTACTCCTTATTCCATAGTCCATCGAATCTTTACCCAAAACTTGAAAACTTCACAACACAAAACTTAACAGAAAACTCGTAAGCTTCGTTAGTATAAGAAAATAAATCACCACTTCAAGGTACTGTAATGAACTCATTATTTATTTATATTGGTGTTAAACCTACTTTATTACAACTTCTCTATGGATTATAAACTATTTTACTAGCCATAGATTCATCAAAATAAGCAAACAACACACGAAAAACAGAATCTGTCAAAAACAGAACAGTCTGTAGTAATCTGTTGCTAGCGCAAGATCTGGAACCCCAAAAATTCTAAAATAAATTTCTGGACGTGAGTAATTTATCTATTAATCATCTGCAAAAAGAATTAACTAAATAGAACTCTTCAAATAAAAATGGCAGCAATTCTCGTGAGCGCTAAAGTTTCTGTTTTTGACAGCATGATCAACAAGACTTTCCCCAAGTCTTCCCAAAGGTTCTACTTGGCACAAACACTAATTAAAAGCATAAAAACCACATCTAAACATAGGCTAGATGAATTACTTATTACTAAACATGAACAAAAAGCAAGGAACTAAAATAAAATTGGGTTGTCTCCCAACAAGCGCTATCGTTTAATGCCCCTAGCTAGGCATGATGATTTCAACGATGCTCACATAAAAGATAAGAATTGAAACATAAAGAGAGCATCATGAAGAATATGACTAGCACATTTAAGTCTAACATGCTTCCTATGCATAGGGATTTTGTGAGCAAACAACTTATGGGAACAAGAATCAACTTGCATAGGAAGGTAAAACAAGTATAACTTCAAAATTTTAAGCACATAGAGAGGAAACTTGATATTATTGCAATTCCTACATGCATATATTCCTCCCTCATAATAATTTTCATTAGCATCATGAATGAATTCAACAATATAAACAGCACCTAAAGCATTCTTTTCATGATCTACAAGCATGCAAAATTTACTACTCTCCACACAAGCAAAATTCTTCTCATGAATAATAGTGGGAACAAACTCAACAAAATAACTATCATGTGATTGAAAATTAAGATCAAGATGACAAGTTTCATGGTTATCATTATTCTTTAAAGCATACGTGTCATCACAATAATCATCATAGATAGGAGGCATGCTTTCATCATAATATATTTGCTCATCAAAACTTGGGGGACAAAAAATATCATCTTCATCAAACATAGCTTCCCCAAGCTTGTGGCTTTGCATATCATTAGCATCATGGATATTCAAGGAATTCATACTAACAACATTGCAGTCATGCTCATCATTCAAATATTTAGTGCCAAACATTTTATAGATTTCTTCTTCTAGCACTTGAGCACAATTTTCCTTTCCATCATACTTACGAAAGATATTAAAAAGGTGAAGCGTATGAGACAAACTCAATTCCATTTTTATAGTTTTCTTTTATAAACTAAACTAGTGATAAAACAAGAAACTAAAATACTCGATTGCAAGATCTAAAGATATACCTTCAAGCGCTAACCTCCCCGGCAACGGCGCCAGAAAAGAGCTTGATGTCTACTACACAACCTTCTTCTTGTAGACGTTGTTGGACCTCCAAGTGCAGAGGTTTGTAGGACAGTAGCAAATTTCCCTCAAGTGGATGACCTAAGGTTTATCAATCCGTAGGAGGCGTAGGAGGAAGATGGTCTCTCTCAAGCAACCCTGCAACCAAATAACAAAGAGTCTCTTGTGTCCCCAACACACCCAATACAATGGTAAATTGTATAGGTGCACTAGTTCGGCGAAGAGATGGTGAAACAAGTGGTATATGGATAGTAGATAATAGTTTTTGTAATCTAAAAATATAAAAACAGCAAGGTAGCAAGCGATAAAAGTGAGCGTAAACGGTATTGCAATGCATTGAAACAAGGCCTAGGGCTCATACTTTCGCTAGTGTAAGTTCCCTCAATAATACTAACATAATTGGATCATAAAACTATCCCTTAACATGCAAAAAAGAGTCACTCCAAAGTCACTAATAGCAGAGAACGAACGAAGAGATTATGGTAGGGTACGAAACCACCTCAAAGTTATTCTTTCCAATCAATCCGTTGGGCTATTCCTATAAGTGTCACAAACATCCCTAGATTTCGTACTAGAATAACACCTTAAGATACAAATCAACCAAAACCCTAATGTCACCTAGATACTCCAATGTCACCTCAAGTATCCGTGGGTATGATTATACGGTATGCATCACACAATCTCAGATTCCTCTATTCAACCAACACAAAGGACCTCAAAGAGTGCCCCAAAGATCTACCGGAGAATCACGACGAAAACGTGTGCCAACCCCTATGCATAGGTTCATGAACCCGCAAGTTGGTCACCTTAACATACATCAAGTGGCACGCGGTATCCCATTGTCACCACAGATATCCACGGCAAGACATACATCAAGTGTTCTCAAGTCTTTAAAGACTCAATCCGATAAGATTACTTCAAAGGGGAAACTCGATTCATTACAAGAGAGTAGAGGGGGGAAGAAACATCATAGGATCTAAATATAATAGCAAAGCTCACGATACATCAAGATCGTATCATCTCAAGAACACGAGAGAGAGAGAGAGAGAGAGATCAAACACATAGCTACTGGTACATACCCTCAGCCCCGAGGGAGAACTACTCCCTCCTCGTCATGGAGAGCACTGGGATGATGAAGATGGCCACCGATGAGGGTTCCCTCCTCCGGCAGGGTGCCGGAACAGGGTCCCGATTGGTTTTCGGTGGCTACGAAGGCTTCTGGTGGCGAAACTCCCGATCTATCTTGCGTTCTGAAAGTTTTAGGTCACGTGGGTATATATGGGTGCAGGGAGGACGTCGGAGGAGCCACGGGGGGTCCCACGAGACAGGGGGCGCCCCCACCCTCGTGAGCACCTCGTGTCTTCCCTGACGTGGGGTCCAAGTCCATCAGGTGTGTTTCCTTCCAAAAATAACTTCTCCAGTTGATTTCGTTCCATTTCGACTCTGTCTAATATTCCTTTTCTTCGAAACACCGAAATAGGCATAAAACAGCAAATCTGGGCTGGGCCTCCGGTAAATAGGTTAGTCCCAAAAATAATATAAAAGTGGATAATAAAGCCCAATAATGCCCAAAACAGTAGATAATATAGCATGGAGCAATCAAAAATTATAGATACGTTGAAGACGTATCAACTGTACGTGGAGAGGCGGACAGTCGGGACCCACCAGGTCTATGGCCGTACGCAAGCAAGTGCCTCATCGAAAAAAATACTTCCTCCTAATGCTATACTGACGTTGGGGCCCACGGAGTTGTCAATATAGTTACATTTTTTAGGTGCTTCAATGTAGTTACTATAGGAGATAAATTCACAACGAAGTCGGGGAACTGGCAGGTATCATTTATTATCACTGGGGCAGTAAGTATCAGCTGGGTTTTGGGCTGCCCTGTCTAGGCTTTTTTTTAACATGCGCAGCCCACGACCTCGGATGGGAGGTCCATAGGCCTATTTGTATTTTCTTGAGAGCCGTCATGTATCGACCGGCCTATGGACCTCCCATCCAAGGTTTTATTTTTCCTGAAACATCGGCAGCCCAATTTATGTATTTTTTTGAAGAAAACGCAGTGGTCTGTTCTATTTTTCTATATAAGAATAGGAACGCCTAGTCCAACTTATGTTTTTCTTCTAACTATATTATATATATTTAAATTATTTTACATGTTATTATATATTATTTTTATTGTCATCATATATTTAACAGATACTTACATGTGTAAAAAAACAATATCCCACATCTTGTTAAATTATAAAAATAATTTCTTAACAATAAAATCCTGGATTTTTTTGGCAACGAAAATCCTGATAATTGTGTACAAAAGCTTGGTAAGATTTAATGACCAATGTAATAATAAATCACTTATTATATATATATACATATATATATATATATATATATAACAAAATGCTCAGCCTCTGTTTATTTTTTGATAACATTGTTGCGCCCACCCCAACATTATAATTAGAATCAGCCCAGCAAAATCGTGTATTTCGAGAAAGTGCAAATGACCTGTAATTTTTTTAGGAAAAAACATAAATGGACCACATGGACGCTACATTATTTGTTCACCCAGCCTAGCTAATGGACTGTAATTCAAAAAAAGATCAAATGGACAGTAAATTCTACCCCGCAAAAAAAAGACTGTAAATTCTAAAAAATGGGTTGAATACGTGCCACATTTTTTAAGGCTGAAATGTGAGCCAATAGGCCGAAGCCAATGCAAGTCGTTGTCAAGTTAGTTAACAAATGATTCTGACATCGTTAGCCGTTGGATTTACATCCAACGACCGGCAGCCATCTTCAATCTCTCGTCTTCTTCCTCCAGCGATGCTGGACCACCTGCTCCTGCCTCCTGCTACTAGAAACTCTGCTTAGCATGCTTCGCTGTGAAGCGCTACTCCACCGTTGGCCAGGCCATCCCTCCACCCCTCCACACCTCCTGTTCTTCTCCACCGACTGCCGAACCACACCGCACCAGAACCAGTTAACCCTCGTACATCTCTCCATCTGCGACTCTACTCCCGCGTCTTCCCATCTCCGGCTCGTTGCTGTCCGGGGCCTCGCCGTCGTTCACCACCTTGGATGCGCTCGGCGCGGAGTGGTCAACGTGGTCAACGAACGACACCATCGGAAGTAGACTGTGTGTGGAGAGGCTGACAGCTGGATCCACGGCCGCATGCAAGGAAATGCCTCCTTATTACGCGCAAAATAATGATTCCTCCACCTGACAGCTGGGACCCACCGGAAGGGCCTCTGTATTTTACGAAAAAAAATGTTCCCACTGTTGACAGGTCGGACCCACCAGCTATATCTTCTCGCGCAAGGAAGTGCCTCCTTATTACGCACAAAAAAATTAATACCCCCTGCTAGTTGGGACCCACCTTGGTGGGAGGCTGACTTGTGGGCCTACTAAGTTGACAGGGATGGAGTGCTTTGTCAACTTAGTCAATATGAACGATTCTAGCTCCAGTGACCGTATGATGTTCATCCAACGACCGTAGTGCTTCTTCAATCTCTGGTCTTCTTGCTCCAGCCGCCCAAAGCAGCGCCGGTCGTGCCGCATGCTCCTGCCTCCCGTGGCCGGCTGTGCTGCTGCAGAGGCCTCACCTGTTGGAAATATGCCCTAGAGGCAATAATAAAAGCATTATTATTATATTTCCTTGTTCATGATAATTGTCTTTATTCATGCTATAATTGTGTTATCCGGAAATCGTAATACATGTGTGAATAATAGACACCAACATGTCCCTAGTAAGCCTCTAGTTGACTAGCTCGTTGATCAACAGATAGTCATGGTTTCCTGACTATGGACATTGGATGTCATTGATAACGAGATCACATCATTAGGAGAATGATGTGATGGACAAGACCCAATCCTAAACATAGCACAAGATCGTATAGTTCGTTTGCTAGAGTTTTCCAATGTCAAGTATCTTTTCCTTAGACCATGAGATCGTGTAACTCCCGGATACCGTAGGAGTGCTTTGGGTATACCAAACGTCACAACGTAACTGGGTGACTATAAAGGTATACTACGGGTATCTCCGAAAGTGTCTGTTGGGTTGACACGGATCAAGACTGGGATTTGTCACTCCGTATGACGGAGAGGTATCACTGGGCCCACTCAGTAATGCATCATCATAATGAGCTCAAAATGACCAAGTGTCTGGTCACGGGATCATGCATTACGGTACGAGTAAAGTGACTTGCCGGTAACGAGATTGAACGAGGTATTGGGATATCGACGATCGAATCTCGGGCAAGTAACATACCGATTGACGAAGGGAATTGTATGCGGGGTTGCTTGAATCCTCGACATCGTGGTTCATCCGATGAGATCATCGAGGAGCATGTGGGAGCCAACATGGGTATCCAGATCCCGCTGTTGGTTATTGACCGGAGAGCGATCTCGGTCATGTCTACATGTCTCCCGAACCCGCAGGGTCTACACACTTAAGGTTCGGTGACGCTAGGGTTATAGGGATATGTATATGAAGTAACCCGAATGTTGTTCGGAGTCCCAGATGAGATCCCGGACATCACGAGGAGTTCCGGAATGGTCCGGAGGTAAAGAATTATATATAGGAAGTGCTATTTCGGGCATCGAGACAAGTTTCGGGGTCACCGATATTGTACCGGGACCACCGGAAGGGTCCCGGGGGTCCACCGGGTGGGGCCACCTGCCCCGGGGTCCACATGGGCTGTAGGGGGTGCGCCTTGGCCTACATGGGCCAAGGGCACCAGCCCCAAGAGGCCCATGCGCCTAGGGTTTCAAGGAGGAAGAGTCCTAGGAGGGGAAGGCACCTCCTAGGTGCCTTGGGGAGGAGGGATTCCTCCCCTTGGCCGCACCCCCCTAGGAGATTAGATCTCCTAGGGCCGGCGCCCCCCTGGCCCTCCTATATATAGTGGGGAGATGGAGGACTTCTTACCTTGATCTTTGGTGCCTCCCTCCCCCTCTCCAACACCTCCTCCTCCTCCATAGTGCTTGGCGTAGCCCTGCCGGAGTACTGCAGCTCCATCTACACCAAGCCGCCGTGCTACTGCTGGTGCCATCTCCCTCAACCTCTCCTTCCCCCTTGCTGGATCAAGAAGGAGGAGACGTGGCTGTTCCGTACGTGTGTTGAACGCGGAGGTGCCGTCCGTTCGGTGCTAGGATCTTTGGTGATTTGAATCACGACGAGTACGACTCCCTCATCCCCGTTCTTTGAATGCTTCCGCTCGCGATCTACAAGGTACGTAGATGCATCTAATCACTCGTTGCTAGATGAACTCCTAGATGGATCTTGGTGAAACCGTAGGAAATTTTTTGTTTTCTGCAACGTTCCCCAACAGTGGCATCATGAGCTAGGTCTATGCGTAGTTCTCTTGCACGAGTAGAACACAATTTGTTGTGGGCGTTGATGTTGTCAACTTTCTTACCGCTACTAGTCTTATCTTGCTTCAACGGTATTGTGGGATGAAGCGGCCCGGACCAACCTTACACGTATGCTTACGTGAGACCGGTTCCACCGACTAACATGCACAAGTTGCATAAGGTGGCTGGCGGGTGTCTGTCTCTCCTACTTTAGTTGGAGCAGATTCGATGAAAAGGGTCCTTATGAAGGGTAAATAGAAGTTGACAAATCACGTTGTGGCTTTCACGTAGGTAAGAAAACGTTCTTGCTAGAACCCTACTTCAGCCACGTAAAACTTGCAACAACAATTAGAGGACATCTAACTTGTTTTTGCAGCAAGTGCTTTGTGATATGATATGGCCAAAGTTGTGATGAATGATGAATGATCTATATGTGATGTATGAGATGTTCATGCTATTGTAATAGGAATCACGACTTGCATGTCGATGAGTATGACAACCGGCAGGAGCCATAGGAGTTGTCTATATTTTTTGTATGACCTGCGTGTCATTGAGAAACGCCATGTAAATTACTTTACTTTATTGCTAAACACGTTAGCCATAGTAGTAGAAGTAATAGTTGGCGAGCAACTTCATGGAGACACAATGATGGAGATCATGATGATGGAGATCATGGTGTCATGTCGGTGACAAGATGATCATGGAGCCCCAAGATGGAGATCAAAGGAGCTATGTGATATTGGCCATATCATGTCACTATTATTATTTGATTGCATGTGATGTTTATCATGTTTTTCATCTTGTTTGCTTAGAACGATGGTAGTAAATAAGATGATCCCTCATAATAATTTCAAGAAAGTGTTCCCCCTAACTATGCACCGTTGCGACAGTTCGTTGTTTCGAAGCACCACGTGATGATTGGGTGTGATAGATTCTAACGTTCACATACAACGGGTGTAAAACAGATGTACACATGCAAACACTTAGGTTGACTTGACGAGCCTAGCATGTGTACAGACATGGCCTCGGAACACAGAAGACCGAAAGGTCGAGCATGAGTCGTATAGAAGATACGATCAACATGAAGATGTTCACCGACGTTGACTAGTCCGTCTCACGTGATGATCGGACACAGCCTAGTTAACTCGGATCATGTTATACTTAGATGACAGGAGGGATGTCTATCTAAGTGGGAGTTCATTGAATAATTTGATTGGATGAACTTAATTATCATGAACTTAGTCTAAAAATATTTACAATATGTCTTGTAGATCAAATGGCCAACGTAGTCCTCAACTTCAACGCGTTCCTAGAGAAAACCAAGCTGAAAGACGATGGCAGCAACTATACGGACTGGGTCCAGAACCTGAGGATCATCCTCATAGCTGCCAAGAAAGATTATGTCCTACAAGCACCGCTAGGTGATGCACCTATTCTCCCTGCAGAACAAGACGTTATGAACGCTTGGCAGGCATGTACCGATGACTACTCCCTCGTTCAGTGCGGCATGCTTTACAGCTTAGAGCCGGGGCTCCAAAAGCGTTTTGAGAGACACGAAGCATATGAGATGTTCGAAGAGCTGAAAATGATTTTCCAAGATCATGCCCGGGTCGAGAGATATGAAGTCTCCGACAAATTCTTCAGCTGTAAGATGGAGGAAAATAGTTCTGTCAGTGAGCACATACTCACAATGTCTGGGTTACATAACCGCTTGACTCAGCTGGGAGTTAATCTCCCGGATGACGCGGTCATTGACAGAATCCTTCAGTCGCTTCCACCGAGCTACAAGAGCTTTGTGATGAACTTCAATATGTAGGGGATGGAAAAGACCATTCCTGAAGTATTTGCAATGTTGAAATCAGCAGAGGTAGAAGTCAAGAAGGAACATCAAGTGTTGATGGTGAATAAAACCACTAAGTTCAAGAAGGGCAAGGGTAAGAAAGCCTTCAAGAAGGACGGCAAGGGAGTTGCCGCGCCCGGCAAGCAAGCTGCCGGGAAGAAGCCAAAGAATGGACCCAAGCCCGAGACTGAGTGTTTTTATTGCAAGGAAAGTGGTCACTGGAAGCGGAACTGCCCCAAATACTTAGCGGACAAGAAGGCCGGCATCATGAAAGGTATATGTGATATACATGTAATTGATGTGTACCTTACCAGTACTCGTAGTAGCTCCTGGGTATTTGATACCGGTGCAGTTGCTCACATTTGTAACTCAAAGCAGGAGCTGCGGAATAAGCGGAGACTGGCGAAGGACGAGGTGACGATGCGCGTCGGGAATGGTTCCAAGGTCGATGTGATCGCCGTCGGCACGCTACCTCTACATTTACCTACGGGATTAGTTTTGAACCTCAATAATTGTTATTTAGTGCCAAGTTTGAGCATGAACATTGTATCAGGATCTCGTTTAATTCGAGATGGCTACTCATTTAAATCCGAGAATAATGGTTGTTCTATTTATATAAGAGATATGTTTTATGGTCATGCTCCGATGGTGAATGGTTTATTCTTAATGAATCTCGAGCGTAATGCTACACACATTCATAGTGTGAGTACCAAAAGATGTAAGATTGATAATGATAGTCCCACATACTTGTGGCACTGCCGCCTTGGTCACATAGGTGTCAAACGCATGAAGAAGCTCCATGCTGATGAACTTTTAGAGTCTCTTGATTACGAATCATTTGACACGTGCGAACCATGCCTCATGGGTAAAATGACCAAGACTCCGTTCTCAGGAACAATGGAGCGAGCAACCAACTTATTGGAAATCATACATACTGATGTGTGCGGTCCAATGAGTGTTGAGGCTCGCGGTGGCTATCGTTATGTTCTCACCCTCATTGATGACTTGAGTAGATATGGGTATGTATACTTAATGAAACACAAGTCTGAGACCTTTGAAAAGTTCAAGGAATTTCAGAGTGAGGTTGAAAATCAACGTGACAGGAAAATCAAGTTCCTGCGATCAGATCGTGGAGGAGAATACTTGAGTCATGAGTTTGGCACACACTTAAGAAAATGTGGAATAGTTTCACAACTAACGCCGGCTGGAACACCTCAGCGTAATGGTGTGTCCGAACATCGTAATCGCACTCTATTAGATATGGTGCGATCTATGATGTCTCTTACCGATTTACCGCTATCTTTTTGGGGCTATGCTTTAGAGACTGCCGCATTCACTTTAAATAGGGCTCCGTCGAAATCCGTTGAGACAACACCATTTGAATTATGGTTTGGGAAGAAACCTAAGCTGTCGTTTCTAAAAGTTTGGGGATGCGATGCTTATGTCAGGAAACTTCAACCTGAAAAGCTCGAACCCAAGTCGGAAAAATGCGTCTTCATAGGATACCCTAAAGATACTATTGGGTATACCTTCTACCTCAGATCCGAAGGCAAGATCTTTGTTGCCAAGAATGGGTCCTTTCTAGAGAAAGAGTTTCTCTCGAAAGAAGTAAGTGGGAGGAAAGTGGAACTTGATGAAGTATTACCTCTTGAACCGGAAAATGGCGCAACTCAAGAAAATGTTCCTGAGGTGCCTGCACCGACTAGAGAGGAAGTTAATGATAATGATCAAGATACTTCTGATCAAGCTCCTACTGAAATTCGAAGGTCCACAAGGACACGTTCCGCACCAGAGTGGTACGGCAACCCTGTCTTGGAAATCATGTTGTTAGACAACAGTGAACCTTCGAACTATGAAGAAGCGATGGCGGGCCCGGATTCTGACAAATGGCTAGAAGCCATGAAATCCGAGATAGGATCCATGTATGAAAATGAAGTATGGACTTTGACTAACTTGCTCGTTGAGCGGCGAGCCATAGAAAATAAATGGATCTTTAAGAAGAAGACAGACGCAGATGGTAATGTGACCATCTATAAAGCTCGCCTTGTCGCTAAGGGTTATCGACAAGTTCAAGGGGTTGACTACGATGAGACTTTCTCACCAGTAGCAAAGCTAAAGTCCGTCCGAATCATGTTAGCAATTGCCGCATTCTATGATTATGAAATATGGCAAATGGACGTCAAAACGGCATTCCTTAATGGTTTCCTTAAGGAAGAATTGTATATGATGCAGCCGGAAGGTTTTGTCGATCCTAAGAATGCTGACAAGGTGTGCAAGCTCCAACGCTCGATTTATGGGCTGGTGCAAGCATCTCGGAGTTGGAACATTCGCTTTGATGAGATGATCAAAGCGTTTGGGTTTACGCAGACTTATGGAGAAGCCTGCGTTTACAAGAAAGTGAGTGGGAGCTCTGTAGCATTTCTCATATTATATGTAGATGACATACTTTTGATAGGAAATGATATAGAACTCTTGGACAGCATAAAGGCCTACTTGAATAAGAGTTTTTCAATAAAGGACCTTGGAGAAGCTGCTTATATATTAGGCATCAAGATCTACAGAGATAGATCAAGACGCCTCATAGGTCTTTCACAAAGCACATACCTTGATAAGATATTGAAGAAGTTCAATATGGATCAGTCTAAGAAGGGGTTCTTGCCTGTGTTGCAAGGTGTGAAATTGAGCTCAACTCAATGTCCGACCACGGCAGAAGATATAGAAGAGATGAGTGTCATCCCCTATGCCTCAGCCATAGGTTCTATTATGTATGCCATGCTGTGTACCATACCTGATGTAAACCTTGCCAAAAGTTTGGTGGGAAGGTACCAAAGTAATCTCGGCAAGGAACACTGGACAGCGGTCAAGAATATCCTGAAGTACCTGAAAAGGACTAAGGAAATGTTTCTCATTTATGGAGGTGACGAAGAGCTCGTCGTAAAGGGTTACGTCGATGCTAGCTTCGACACAGATCTGGATGACTCAAAGTCACAAACCGAATACGCGTATATTTTGAATAGTGGGGCAGTAAGCTGGTGCAGTTGCAAGCAGAGCGTCGTGGCGGGATCTACATGTGAAGCGGAGTACATGGCAGCCTCGGAGGCAGCGCATGAAGCAATTTGGGTGAAGGAGTTCATCACCGACCTAGGAGTCATACCCAATGCGTCGGGGCCGATCAAGCTCTTCTGTGACAACACTAGAGCTATTGCTCTTGCCAAGGAGCCCAGGTTTCACAAGAAGACAAGGCACATCAAGCGTCGCTTCAACTCCATTCGTGAAAATGTTCAAGATGGAGACATAGATATTTGTAAAATACATATGGACTTGAATGTAGCAGATCCGTTGACTAAACCTCTCCCTAGAGCAAAACATGATCAACACCAGAATTCCATGGGTGTTCGATTCATCACAATGTAACTAGATTATTGACTCTAGTGCAAGTGGGAGACTATTGGAAATATGCCCTAGAGGCAATAATAAAAGCATTATTATTATATTTCCTTGTTCATGATAATTGTCTTTATTCATGCTATAATTGTGTTATCCGGAAATCGTAATACATGTGTGAATAATAGACACCAACATGTCCCTAGTAAGCCTCTAGTTGACTAGCTCGTTGATCAACAGATAGTCATGGTTTCCTGACTATGGACATTGGATGTCATTGATAACGAGATCACATCATTAGGAGAATGATGTGATGGACAAGACCCAATCCTAAACATAGCACAAGATCGTATAGTTCGTTTGCTAGAGTTTTCCAATGTCAAGTATCTTTTCCTTAGACCATGAGATCGTGTAACTCCCGGATACCGTAGGAGTGCTTTGGGTATACCAAACGTCACAATGTAACTGGGTGACTATAAAGGTATACTACGGGTATCTCCGAAAGTGTCTGTTGGGTTGACACGGATCAAGACTGGGATTTGTCACTCCGTATGACGGAGAGGTATCACTGGGCCCACTCGGTAATGCATCATCATAATGAGCTCAAAATGACCAAGTGTCTGGTCACGGGATCATGCATTACGGTACGAGTAAAGTGACTTGCCGGTAACGAGATTGAACGAGGTATTGGGATATCGACGATCGAATCTCGGGCAAGTAACATACCGATTGACGAAGGGAATTGTATGCGGGGTTGCTTGAATCCTCGACATCGTGGTTCATCCGATGAGATCATCGAGGAGCATGTGGGAGCCAACATGGGTATCCAGATCCCGCTGTTGGTTATTGACCGGAGAGCGATCTCGGTCATGTCTACATGTCTCCCGAACCCGCAGGGTCTACACACTTAAGGTTCGGTGACGCTAGGGTTATAGGGATATGTATATGAAGTAACCCGAATGTTGTTCGGAGTCCCAGATGAGATCCCGGACATCACGAGGAGTTCCGGAATGGTCCGGAGGTAAAGAATTATATATAGGAAGTGCTATTTCGGGCATCGAGACAAGTTTCGGGGTCACCGATATTGTACCGGGACCACGGGAAGGGTCCCGGGGGTCCACCGGGTGGGGCCACCTGCCCCGAGGTCCACATGGGCTGTAGGGGGTGCGCCTTGGCCTACATGGGCCAAGGGCACCAGCCCCAAGAGGCCCATGCGCCTAGGGTTTCAAGGAGGAAGAGTCCTAGGAGGGGAAGGCACCTCCTAGGTGCCTTGGGGAGGAGGGATTCCTCCCCTTGGCCGCACCCCCCTAGGAGATTAGATCTCCTAGGGCCGGCGCCCCCCTGGCCCTCCTATATATAGTGGGGAGATGGAGGACTTCTTACCTTGATCTTTGGTGCCTCCCTCTCCCTCTCCAACACCTCCTCCTCCTCCATAGTGCTTGGCGTAGCCCTGCCGGAGTACTGCAACTCCATCTATACCACGCCGTCGTGCTGCTGCTGGTGTCATCTCCCTCAACCTCTCCTTCCCCCTTGCTGGATCAAGAAGGAGGAGACGTGGCTGTTCCGTACGTGTGTTGAACGCGGAGGTGCCGTCCGTTCAGTGCTAGGATCTTCGGTGATTCGAATCACGACGAGTACGACTCCCTCATCCCCGTTCTTTGAACGCTTCCGCTCACGATCTACAAGGTACGTAGATGCATCTAATCACTCGTTGCTAGATGAACTCCTAGATGGATCTTGGTGAAACCGTAGGAAATTTTTTGTTTTCTGCAACGTTCCCCAACATCACCGCCCCTACTATTCCCACCGCTGGCCAGGCCCTACGGCGACGGCGGCCTCACACCGCAGCCGAACCAGTGAACCCTCGTACTCCTCTCCGCGCGGGTTTCCACTGTCGCGTCTTCCCCGGCTCCGCGTTGTCCCCTTCCTAGGCCTCGCCGTCGTCCACCGCCCTGGTGCTCTCGGCGCTATGTGGTCAACGTGGCCATGGAACGGCTTCCATCGGACGTGGACTGTACGTGGAGAGGCCGACAGCTGGGTCCACGGCCGCAGCAAGGAAGTGCCTCCTTATTACGCACAAAATAATTATTCATCCACCTGACAGCGGGGACCCACCGGACGGGCCATCGTATTTCGCAAAAAAACATTTCCCCCTGACTGCTGAGACCCACCAGCTACATCTACGCACGCAAGGAAGTGCGTCCGGGCAAAAAAAATGATTCGCCCCCCTGACTGCTGGGACCCACCAGCTCCATCTTCGCATGCAAGGAAGTGCGTCTGGGCAAAAAAAAACGATTCACCCTCTGACTGCTGGGACCCACCAGCTACATCTTCGCACGCAAGGAAGTGCCTGACAGTCGGGACCCACCTGGTCGAAGCGTACGTAGCATTGTCATTCTGGTCGCGAATGTGTACGTACATACTGGTCGATGTAGAGGCGCACACGTGTCATAGTAGAGGCGCGCACGTAGCATGTACACGTACGTACAGCGGCCAGTGTGCAAGAAAGAAACTACGGCCACGTATGTACATACGGGCAGGGTCTCGAACACCTACTCACGCATACATGCGGCCAGGGCTCGTGTACATGGCTGGGTCGGAACGGAGAAACTGTGTCGTTGTCGTGTTCATGGGGAGCCAACCGGCTAGGTCGGAACGGAATGCGTCGTCGTGTTCATCGGGAGGGCTTGGACAGAACAGTCGATGGAAACGAGGCCTGGCGTACTGCAGAACGGAGGAAACAGCCTTGTGTTCGACCGGCCACGGTCAAAACGGGATCCTGTTCATCGGGAGGGGTCTGGCGTAACGCAAAACGGAGGAAACGGACCTCCTACGGTCGAAACGGGGGTCCTGTTGATCGGGAGGGGTATGGCGTATCGCAAAACGGAGGAAACGAAGTGCTACGGTCGAAACGGGGGTCATGTTCATCGGGAGGGGTGTGGCGTACCGCAAAACGGGACTCTACGGGATACTGTTCATCTCCACCGTCGACCCCCTCCAGCCTCCACGGGTTACTGTTCATCCACCGTCGACCTCCTCCAGCCCCCACCTGCGACTGTTCATCCACGAGCTCCTGTTCATCCAGCCTCCACCGCGCGCTACTCCACCAGCTACTGTTCAACCAGCCCTCTCCACGGGCTCCTGTTCAACCACCCCTCCACGGGCTACTGTTCATCCAGCCCTCCACCGTCTACTGTCCATCCTACCCTCCATGGGGTGGTCCTATTCATCCAGCCCTTCATGGGGTCCTGTTCATCCAGCCCCAACCGGCTCGATCGATCAGGGTCCTGTTCATCCAGAGGCAACACCACGGGGTCCTGTTCATCCACCCCCACCGGGAACTATTCATCCAAACCCCACAGCAACACTCACTGTTCATCCAGAGGCAACACCACGGGGCCTGTTCATCCACCCCCACCGGGAACTGTTCATCCAAACCCCCAGCAACGTCACTGTTCATCCAGAGGCAACATCGATCGGCTTCAATTAGCAGCAGTAGCGAAGGAATCACTCGATCGGGTTCAGTTAACATCCATCGATCGATCGCTTGAGTTCAGTAACGCGTAGCCTGCAGTGCAATCGCTCGGGTTCAGTTAGAGCCCAACGCCTCGCTCGGGTTCAGTTAGAGCCCAACGCCTCACACCCATGCGCGTGCGTGTACGAGAGAAACACGCATCGCACGGCCCCGACCACCCACCGTAACCGGGAACACCCCGATATTTTCCTCGCCCTCGCTTCTACCACGGTTTTTTCCGTTATAGACGGCCCAAAGAATGTCATGCAGCTGCGTCTCTGACCCGCCCAGGACGAAAAGCCCATTTTCTATCATGATTTTTTGTCATAGAAGTAGGACCCCACCACATCTATGACGATACCGGGTTTTGTCACAATTATCATCATAGAAGTGTCATAAGTATGACAGAAAAAAATTTGTTCGGCCCAAAATGTCACGAATGTGTCTTTTTTTGTACTGTAAGGTTCCAAAATGCTCATCCACGGACATCTTACGAATAATAAAGCAGCAGTTTTCAGATAGCATATCCTAGCAGAGCAAAGGTTAAGTTGGAAACCAATCGGAAATCAACTTACAATCCCACTTACTCGGACATTGATTTGAAGGGCGGAGCTGGCATCATAGGAAGCCTTGCTGGTTTCGTACACCGCCTTCATTCGGTCCATCATTAAGCCTGCTTGGAGCATGACTTCCTTGGCAGCACCTACCTGGTCCTCCGGGACGTGATGAGTAACGAAAAGAGGGGCAGTGGAACAGATGAGGTAGCTGAAGGAGCTGAAGATTGAAGTTGCATAGTCGGAATAGGGGCTTGAGTAGTCGACGCCGAAGGCTGGTTAGTCGACAAAGGATCAGCAAAAGAAACATAAGTCTGAACTAAGTCTCCAAGTTGTTGAACGATTGGCTCTGATGTTGATGTCTAGTGGGACACTTGGCTGGCAGGCACCTTCTTGCTCAGAGTCCCGTCCCTTCTCCATGTGTTCCTTGATGGCGCTTCTTCATCATCATCGTCATCTGGAAGTTGAATAAAATTTGGTGGCACTACAAACCATTCAACCGTAAGAATTCAGTCGACCATTAGAACAGTTGATGAAGTAAGAGCATGACTGTGGAGATGTACCTGCCCGAGAGGTGGTCACGTCTGAAGTTTCCACATTGTCCTACTCCTTATCAATGTCCATGGAAGTCCCGGAGGTAGCAGCATTGAAAGCTCTGAAATTCACTCAGTCATGCAAGCGAATGAGTCAACAATAACATAGAAGACAAAGAGAAGAAACAAGCACTTAGCAGAAGCAACAAGAACATCCACCTTGATCTTGGGCAGGGCCTTCCGAGGTTTTGGTGGGACAACCTTGGGCTGCTTAGCGGCCTTCTCCGACGGATCTAGAGTTGAGGTCCGAGTGCGCTTTGGTGCTTGCGTGCTTGGTGGAACTGCCTTGCTGCGCACCTACAGGATCTTGGGATTGTTTGGAGCAGCGCTCTGAGCGGGGCAGCGAGTCAACCTCCTCGCTGCTGCTCGAGTCATCACTGTCATCTTCACTATCATCTCCAGATCGCCAATCGGCGCTTTCATCTATGCTCTCCTCTCCCTCCTAGAGTTGTTCCCCGTTTGGCATCGAATACATCTTGGTATAAATCTGCAAGACAAAACTACAAGTATCACTCGGATTCAAGAACAATTGCATATCGGAAGGAGAAAACACTCGGGATTTTTTAGCCTGACCTCTTCTGGCTCATGTTCGGCGTCGAATGACCGAATCCTCCTGGACCCCCTGGCGTTATCTTTGTTCCTAGTAATGCTCCTCAGCCACTGGGCCACCGTCTCCTCGGTGACCTCCTCTAGGTGGACCCAAGCGGTGTCTCTAGGGGATGATCACGGGCTTGGAGAGGCTGGATTCGCCGACTGAGGAGCACCTCCAGCAGATCCAAGCCAGTGACACCCTCCCGAACCAAGTTAATGACTTAGTCGACTAAAAGAGACACCTCGCCTTTCTCCTCTGGGGTCACAATCAGTGAAGAAGGTTGGCAGAGTCGCTCCATAGTGAAAGGGGGGAGACCGGTCGACTGACCAGGAGTCGGGACGTCTTTGCAGTAGAACCAGGTCGACTGCCATCTGCGGACTGACTCGGGAAGGGTCATGGAAGGAAAAGTGCTTCTACACCTAGTTTGAACCCCTAAACCCCCGCACATCTGGATCATGCGCATCTTTTCGTCAGTCGGATTCGCTTTCTTCACCGTCTGGGAGCGACAAGTGAAGATGTGTTTGAAGAGACCCCAGTGTGGTTGGCAGCCCAGAAAGTTTTCGCACAAAGAGATGTATGCGGCAAGATATATGATTGTGTTGGGGGGAATGGTGAATCTGGGCACCAAAAAGTTCAAGAAACCTCGAAAGAACAGATGCGGAGGAAGAGAAAACCCCCGATCAACGTGAGTGGTGAGGAGGACGCGCTCACCCTCGCGCGGCTGGGGCTCAGATTCCCCCTCCGGCAACCTCCAAGATTTGTCAGCAATCATATCGTCCTCGGCGAGCCTCTCCAAGTCTTCCTGCACGATTATGGAGCGGATCCAGTCCCCCTGGACCCAAGCAGGAGGCAGACCGGACCGCGACGATGACCCCTGAGCCATCTTCTTGCCTTTCGCCGCTG
Organism: Triticum aestivum; assembly: GCF_018294505.1. NCBI lineage: Eukaryota > Viridiplantae > Streptophyta > Magnoliopsida > Poales > Poaceae > Triticum > Triticum aestivum. The sequence goes on along the minus strand of NC_057812.1, from coordinate 92,753,998 downwards.
CCGACACCTTCTTCGCGCGCTCCAGGGCCGCGGTCTTATCCTTCCCCATGTCGGCGGAGTACTCGCGGACTGGACGGAGGCAACAAGAGCAGAGAGATGCGCGGTGGAGAGGCAAAGGAGAACATGACCGAATGAGGCACACTGTGCATCACATCGGCCCGATCGCTCTTTATGAGGCTGCTTCCGAGTGGCTGACCGGTGGATCCAGACGATTTTATTGCATCCCGCAGCAGACGCTCACCCGACACATGGCGAAAAAGACGGCACGAAAATCGAGGAGCCTATGTCTGTCCATTCCGCTTACTGCGCCACGCTCCGTCCCGCGCGCTTCTCCAAAATTTCGAATCCCGTGAGATCCGGAAACTGCAGAGCAACCAATCACGCCAAAGATTTCGCACCATAACAACACTCGTAGATTATCACTGTAATTCACTCGAGGACCTCTGAATTGATCAAGGCGACTGAAACAAGGTTGAAGCTTCAGCATGATTTCCAGACTCCAGTGAAATGCCTCTGAAGCATGGAATCGAGTTGGAACCAACTTCAAGCCTTCTTCACTCGGACCTCAATCCATTCGGGGGCTAATGACGATGACATGTACCTAGGGTAAAGTCATAGGCCTGACCTAGACGCCCTACCCAAGGACACTACCCTAGAGTCAAGAACATTCAAAGTACAACAGAAGATACCGACTGAAATCACCTAGGAGTGCAATCCACTCGACCAGCTATCTCACTTGGATACCCCAATTCCACTCGACCATACGAAGAATCACTCGAAGAACAGAAGATCTAAAGCCACCCCAGGATGGCAACGGTCAGGCATTCACTCCGTAGTCTTAAAGATCATTATAGTCATTTATTGCTAGCATTACCAGTAACACCCCTGCCTTAAACATACATTGAACCCTGTGTAACTGAGGGCTGGAGGGCCCTGGCGCACTCTATATAAGCCACCCCCTCCTCTGGCACAAGGGTTCGCACCCCTGTAACTCTCACGCATAATCCAGTCGACAAAGCCTCGGGGCACCGAGACGTACGGCTATTACTTCCTCCGAGAAGGGCGTGAACTCGTAAATCTTGCGTGCACAACCTTGCCGTAGCTAGGGCCTTGCCTCCTCCTACATACCCCCTATTCTTACTGTCAGACTTGCTCCCATGACACCACGCATTTATAAAGTACTTGTACTATATTCACAATCTATAATATCGTAGTTCGATATGATACTAGTGTATGATAATATATTCACAATCTATATAATATCGTAGTTCGATATCATAGTGGGGCCTTATTAATCATCATGCATACACATAATAGCAACTCAAAAGACAGCAGGGGCGAGCGTATGATGAACTGAACCGAATCGGACCTCAGGTGAAGCCGATCAAAAACCCTTCCTTCATCTGCCATGAACCGTCCACAATGCAATTGATCGTACGATGGATGGATAAGAGAAGCCATCATGCAAATTACAAATGTATATGCTAAGCCCCGTTGACATTTGCAAATATTCACACTAGTGCAAAAACATACATACATGTGCAAAATTTCTACACTAATTCTTCTTCCATACACAATATATGTGCATATAATTTTCTACGGTATCATACACCATATATTTGCAATAATTGCAAATATCCATCCATCCGCCTTCCTAATTTTACACTAATTCTTCCATACACCATATATGTGCGTACATATCCTAACCAAATTCATAGCACTTTCATTATTCTATATCACACATATCCTAAGCCATACATATCCTAAATCACACTAATGCCTACATTATCACACCAAAATCCAATGATAATTTCAAGAAAAGGATGAACCAGGGTTTCACCCAAATCAAACCAATAGAAAGAGGGGAAAGGGAGGAGAATACCTTCGGGATTGGAAGGACAACCAGATCCACCAATTTTTGGCTCAGATCCACAGCACTTGAGTGGGGAGAGGGAGGCATGAATTGAGGGGCGCCATGGTGGGGGAAAGAAACAGAGAGGAGGGAAGAACGAAGCAGAGAGGAGAGGATGCGGGCAGGGATAAGTGAAGAGGTATGGCACCCAAGGGCGGGGCGTCGTGTTACAGAGCATGGCGCCCTGGGCCGCGGCGTCATGCACCCAAGGCCAGGCCGATGTGGTGGTCAGCGCTGACGTGTATGGAGTCCTTGACCGGGGCGTTATGTAATCTAGCATGGCGCTCCGGGCACGGGCGTCATGTGGGTAGGGCCATTTTGTGAAATATTTTGAAAACGAGGTCATTTTGCGCTGAACTTTGGCCTAAGGGCCAATTTTGTGGTTTTTTCACGCGTGCCAGAGTGCAGAGCACGTTGGAGAATTCCCAAGATCATTTCTCAAAAAAAAATACTAAATCCCAAGGACAGGAACGGGCCCGAGCCGGACTACGTTCCCCAAGCCCCAGCCCAGCGAACCCGGGGCGGCCAGCGAGCCGAGGCCGCGCCCAACCGCAACAGCTCACGTCGGCTCACCGGGCCCCGCCGCCAATTAAACAACGGCTCCACCCAACCCGAGCTGTCCCTCGCTGCTGCCAGATCATCCTACTCCTCCTACTCCTGCCTACCTACATACCCCGTCTCCCCTCCCTCCCTCCCTCCCCTTTCTCCTCCCCCTGCCCCCGAGGAAAGAAAGAAAGAAGAGCAGAGTCCACACGGCAGAGGCGGGAGGAGGAGCGGCGGGATGCCGATCCTGTACGCGGTGGTGGCGCGGGGCGCGACGGTGCTGGCGGAGCACAGCGCGGCGGCGACCAACGCGGGCGCCGTCGCGCGCCAGGTCCTCGAGCGCCTCCCCGGCGGCGGCGCCGACAGCCACGTCTCCTACACCCAGGACCGCTACGTCTTCCACGCCAAGCGCACCGACGGCATCACCGCCCTCTGCATGGCCGACGACGCCGCCGGACGTAAGCCCCGCCCCACCCCTCCCTCCTATCTCTCCCCATCTGCTCGCCGGAGCGCCGCGGCTCTGTTTTTTTTTCTTTATTAGTCGAAGGAAGCGGCCGGGGCGGAGGGAATTTCGAATCTCTCTGGGGTTTTGGTTTCGTCAGCGGGGGAATATCGGAGATCCGGGGGAATTTAATGTGCTGTGCTGTGCTGGGGTTTGTCAGTACGCGCGTCCCCGGTCTCTGTCTGCTGCTGCTGCTCCAGTCGTTGCAGGCCTGTTTTGGGGGATTGCTAGATCGGGTCAAACGGGGCAAATTGTTCGGATTGATTCAGGGCTCGCCAATTGCCGTCCGTTCGAGGATACATGGAGTCCAGGCTGCCCGCCTGGATTTTGACCTTGAGGTCAAACGCATTAGATGCTGTGAAAGTGCTGCTAGTGTTTATCGTTTAGCTAACTCTAGCTGTCTCATCTTTTTAAAATCTGCCACCTCGAATTGCACATTATTATCGAGCCTAAGAAAGTAAGCATCTAGTCTGGAAAATTGTGCGATTTTGGCAATACTCTGCTGTAATTCGTAGTCTATTCCTTGTAGTATATGGAGTTTGGTGCGGATGGTGATGATTGTTTGATGTTCAATCAGAGGTATTTAAGCTAAGTTGGCTCTGCTTGGCCGCATGGTATACTGTCGAGCTCTTTGCTAACAGCAATCTGTCAAATCCCCTGTACCAAATTGAGTTTATTATGTGCTAACCAAATCTATCACATTAAGCATTGACTGATGTCTAAAGGTTCACACCTGTAGATTTTATCTCTGCGGCTTACTATGTCCCTCTTGTGATATGCATCACGTAGCAATCTCCTTATGAGCTAATTTTTGTTGTAGGGCGTATCCCATTTGCTTTCCTCGAGGATATCCATGGAAAGTTTGTTAAGACATATGGCCGTGCTGCACTGACAGCTCTTGCTTATGCAATGAATGACGAATTCTCAAGGGTTCTCAGTCAGCAAATGGACTACTATTCAAATGACCCTAGTGCAGATCAAATCAACCGTATGAGAGGCGAAATCAGTCAGGTATAGCCTTCTTTTTCAGTTTTATTTTGTGAACACCATAGATATATTTTGGCCAATATGCAGGTGTTTCCTGGAGTATAATATTGAAAAGCTTATGTTCTAGAAGTTAATTGAGCTCATGCTGGCATTCTTAAATCTAGTAAACATGCAGTGGTCTGTTGTGTACTTGAACTGGCATTTTGTTTAAATTGCTAGTTGTCAGACTTGCATTGCTTCCGTGTCAGATGCATGTTACCCGATAGATTTGTCAGTTCAGAATGATACCTACTCTTCATTATTCTCTTGCAGGTTAGGAGTGTTATGATTGATAATATTGATAAAGTCCTTGAAAGAGGTGACCGTTTAGACCTATTGGTGGACAAGACTACAACTATGCAAGGGAATACAGTTCGATTCAAAAGACAGGCTCGCCGCTACAGAAGCACAACTTGGTGGAGAAATGTCAAACTCACGTATGTAGTCCTCTCCTATTAATTTTTTACACTCATTTTTCATTCCATGAGTTACTGTGCTTGGTTAATGAACTTCTCTGCGCCAATCTCTTACACCCACCATAAACTTTTCCCCAGTTGTCCTCATATTCACTTCAATCTATGCGAAGTGAAAGCTGCAGTTTTGTCGCACTCGTAACATTTGTGCAGTAAGCACTTTCTGACAGGGTTTTATTCAGGATTAGTGAATGCGACTTTGTGGCAGTATTTTGAGTGCAACATAGACTGGCCCCTGTATGTACATCAGTACTTGTTAGTTCTGTCAATAACAAAGTGAGCAGCGTAGATTCTGACATAGGTTATCTTCTGGTGGGCACAAAGACTGGAAATTGCTGTATGTGAATAAGTAGATTACCCTGATATGGAACATGTTGTATACACTGTATGTTATGAATCATCTCTCAATATACTTGAAGCCATGTGCTATATGAACTTGAAGTGTAGGTTTAGTCTGAAGCTGCTCTGTTTTTTCTGTGCCAAGCAGCTTGCTTGCGCAGTTTACATGACCTAACAGAGACTTGTATTTATCTACCAAGGGTGGCTACCTAAACCAACTGATGTTCTCTTTAGTCGGCTGCCTTTTCAACCTCTTGTCGGCAAAAATTAAGCATCTCATATATTTCCTCCTTTTTCTTTCCTGCAGGGCCGCGTTGATACTCCTCCTCCTTGTAATAGTATACATCGCCCTCTTCTTCGTTTGCCACGGCTTCACCTTGCCGACTTGCATCCGGTGAGAGGGCCCAGGGGCATATAAATTCGTCTGGTGGTGTGTGCTTGTGTCCACTGTATGTCTGTCTCCCTGCCCAGGAGAGCGACCGTTGCGAAATTATTTTTTGTGTGTAGAAAGAGAAAGGAGGACGGACCTGCTATTTATTCTGTAATTGTGACGCCTTGGATTGTGGTTTGGAACGTAATCGAGTGTCTTGCTCATTCAACGTTGGAGTGGGACCGTTGTGTTGTGTTGTGTAGCCACCGTTGCTGTGGTTGGGTGTGCTTACGTGGTTTCAGCAACTCGTATGCTGGCAAGGGTCCAATCCAGGTCGCAAATACTCCCTTTTTTTCTGCGGGTGCAAATACTCCCTTTGTTTCTAAATACAAGCCCTTTTTGAGATTTCACCACGGATGTATATGAATGTACTTTAGAGTCTAAATTCACTCATTTTGCTCCGTATGTAATCTGTAGTTGAATCTCTAAAAAGGCTTATATATTTAGGAATGGAGGGAGTATTTTGTTTCGCTCGGCTTGCGGTCTGCTTCATTCGCATCAATGTAAACATCATATCGTGACGCCGGGTGGATCGAAGAGGGCTTTGCCATATTCGGATCATAGGAGTTGCTTGACGCCAATCCTGTATCATGCAGCGCCCGTGCAAACAGACTAGAAACGTTTTGGGGGCTTTGCTGCGCCCTGACGCCTCCTTATGGGAACGCAACAATCTATATTGAGGTTTTCATTGCATCATACAAATAAACTTGGCTTGAAATGGTGCCGCAATATGAGAGAGTTACAGAAATATGAAACAATTCTTACCAAGCTAGCAAGTTCAGTTTCTGACACCGGCACATTCACAACACATCAATCAGTTTGCATGCCATACACACAAATTAGGCGCATTGCCATAACGGTAACCGCATAAGGAACACATATAGGCACAACACAATCGGGTCGACATGAAACAAACAACAATGACAGAGCAAAACTAGTACGTAATGGGCCTAATGGGCATGGGCTGGCGGTATAGCCCGTTAGTCTTAGTGTTAATTAAAGATAAGGGTCGCTTGCTTAGGGGTCAAGTAAGCCTTACTGAGGAGTCAAGTAAACCTCTTTATATAAGGGGAGGAGATGTATTAATCTAATCAAGCAAGAATTAAAAAGAAAATCCCTTCCCTCTTGCCCGGCCATGGGCAAAGAGGCCCCCGGCCGGCCCTCTTGCACCCTCCTTCTAGGAGCACCATAATAATTTGGTATCAGTTTTTCCGGATTTGATCATGTCCAGCCCTCCATTGAGTTCTTCCCACCCGCCGCCGCCGCACACCTACCCGCCGCCACCAGCGTCTTCAGTGGCGTTGCTGCCCCACACGGCAGGCGCGCTGGCATTGGGCGTGCTGGCGTACTCAGGGGCGATTGCACCCTCTGCCCGCGAGGGCGCCTCAGCCACGGCGCCGTCCTCCCTCGTCCTCACCCTGGAGCAGATGACGGCCGCAATCCTGGAATTACGGCAGGCCGTGGCGGGTATCAGAGCCTTCCTCGTCGGGCCCTATGCGCCCTAGCCGCATCCCCAGCAACCACCTCCTCCACCGCACCAACAGCAGCTACCCCCGCCGTTGCTGCCCTCGAACGCAACCATGGCGCCGGTCATCTCGTACTAGTATGGGATGCCCTACGACGGGACTGCGACGGCCTCATTCCCATCAGCGCCACCGCCGTCCTAGGGCGTCCCCATCCAGCACATCAAGTTTCCGCCGTCGCCGTCACCGCTTCCGGCTTGGATCGCTATCCGCCACGTGTCGGCGGCGGTGAGGCTGCATGCTGCTGCGTGCGGCCTCTTAGCGCGTCGGCGTATGTGGGAGATGCATGGTCTGCAACTGCCGCTCCTCCCAGTTGCGCTTCACTGCGCAAAGGATCTCGATCTTGTCCGCTGCGTCGGGGATCTTGGGCATGCGGTTTTCCCCACGGGCGGCGGGCATGCTGTTTTCCCCCACGGACAGCGACCTCAAAGTCTGTGACATCGGCGGTTGGGGGGCGCACCCCTGCTTGCAATTCTCCATCGAAAGCCCTCCACTCTTCTCTGTGCGGTGCAGACCAACAGCCATCCGGCGAGGAGAAGGCATGGTGTCACCGACAGGAGCGCACCGCGCAGCACCACTGCATTCCACCGTCGGCCGCCGCGAGGGCGCCTCTGCTGGTCGCTCTTGCAACCACTTCCAAGTGGCCATACACATGGACTCCTTCTGTCAAGATGGTGCCCATGGGATCCAGGTGGCTGTACACGTGCACGTCCGACGCGCGGATGGTGTCCACTTTATGTTAAGGGGTCCAAAATAAAGCGTCCCAGTCCATTTCAGGTTGAGAGTAATAAAACAAGCCGAGATGTAAAAGGCTTGTTTTTAGGTATTAGGTTTGTGTTGCGTCGAGTCATGGTTATAAGTTGGTTATGTTGCAGCTCGAGGACAAGCTGCATATCCAGGTGGGGTGTAGTGTTAGAGTACGTAATAGGCCTAATGGGCCCGGACTGGCGGTATAGCCCGTTAGTCTTAGGGTTAATTAAAGATAAGGGTCGCTTACTTAGGAGTCAAGTAAGCCTTGCTGGGGAGTCAAGTAAACCCCTCTCTATATAAGGGGAGGAGATGTATCAATCTAATCAAGTAAGAATTAAGAAGAAAATCCCTTCCCTCTTGCCCGGCCATGGGCAAAGAGGCCACCGGCCGTCCCTCTTGCACCCTCCTTCTAAGAGCACCATAACAAAAACATCCAAATTATGATGATGCAGAGAGAAATGTACACCTGGCCTTCAACGATTTATGCCAAAAGCAGCGTCCGCATGATGAAACAGAGTTTTAGAGGTCAAAATCAATACCGCCGCCTCCTCTTCCCTGAACGTGGTATGGGCTCCACCGGCTGCTCATCCCCGATCATGGCGTGGGCTCTGTCGCGGCTTTTTCCAAGACCTTGTCGAGTGCGTCCAAGCCAACATCACTGCTGTTGCTGCCTCTTCCTCCTCCCCATGGTGAGTTTTCGAGTTTTCCCCGTTCTCTAACCCTAGAATGCATGGCTGGGTGTCTTGTAGATAAATAAATGGATGGATGGATTGATGCTTATTAGATACAAGAAAGTGCAAGTTGCAGAAATGAATGGATAAATGCATTGGTTGTACATGGATTAGGGCTTAAATGAGTTGATGGATTAGGGTTGAGATGAATGCTCAGATGAATATTGGGATGGATGTTAGTTTCTACTTGATTCACAGCAATTATGCTCACCATATATTGACTTAGGTAGCATATTGAGGTCTTGAGTCACAATCTAATGAGAGGAGCATCTCGACCTATCTAGATCTACTTCGGCTTTCTCTTCCTCGTCTCTCCACTTCTCGGTGTATCAGAGGGGCATTTGGATACATCAAAAAGTTGAGACTCAAGAGATGGCCTAGAACATCGGGATGTGTTCAGGTATCATCTTAAAATGTGGTTTGCGGGTCAAGAATATCGGGATGTGTTCAGATATCATCTTAAAATGTGGTTTGCAGCCTCAAGGTTTTACATAACTCAAGATGTCGAAGCCCCTCCAGGCGGCGACAGTTCCCCCTACTAATGTTGCCATTAAAACTAGCTCTTTAAGATATACTTCTCTGTCCGGAATTACTTGTTGTTCAAATGGATGTATCTAAAAGTATTTTAGTGCTAGATACATCTGTTTGAGCGACAGGTAATTCCAGATAGAGGGAGTATAAGTTATCGTTGATTTGTGGAAGAAAATGTCAAATAGAGATTCAAGTAGACCTCGTAGATTCAAGTCACTAAATACCGAGAGTGTTTATGTGTGCAACCAAATCTCTTGTGCATCTCTTCCTCCTCGCCTTTCTTTTCCTCTTAGGCCTTATTTTTCTACCACGTCCACTTTATTGTTACGATTGCTTTTTGAAAGACAAACCAATATATGATCATTTGCTTTGCCGAGTTAGGTGTTTTCTTCTAAATGTCTAGGAAGTTCCAAATCTAATAGATCATATATACTTCCTACATTCGAAGCTCTAAAAGATTTGTTTTCTTTATTAGTCATATTTAGAATGAAACCACCCCTGATATGACCTAGTTATTTCTTCTTTGTATTCCTTATCTTAAATTGCATGATGTGATAAAAATATCACCACAACTGAAAGTACATGTTTACAAAGGGAACTACAACAGCGTGGATCTTCACAATGTGATAAGCCAGACCAATTTTGGAGAAGTATATTTGATTTTGTCTTCAGAGGGTAAAACTAAACGAACCTCTAAACAGTAGAACAAGTGTAAACATAATTGTTTTGGAAAATTGCTACTTCAGTTGTAATCTTTTCGATTGTATTGAGTGCATTCTATATGGTGAGTTAAATTTAATTTTGAAGTGAGAAACTTCTAAGACATAAGAATATATATCAGAAAGTCATGGTGCCTAGTATCTTCGATACATGATGATAATATTGATATGTCACTTTGAAGGGGCATGACGTATTCCTCACTCGAGTTCCTGGGGCCATTGATACGCTAAAATAGAAAAGAAGTATCCCTCATTAAATAACTGCAATGGTGCAGCAAGATTGTTTCCAATTCAGATAAATATGTAAACATTCAGAGAAAGTTTATTTCTTGAGTTCAGAAATAAAAAAAAGCTGAAATTAGCACCGCCACTGATTGTTTTAATGTATACAATGCATATACAATGTTAATGCTTAAGTAGCTAGTTCCTGGTTGTCAACTCTAATAATCTTATGATAGACATATTTGTGCTCATAAAATGAAAATAACAAAACAACATATTGCAGAGACTGCTCTGTTCATTGCAAGTTAGGAAGTGAACAAAACAAGCGTAACCAATTTTCCAAATCTGAGCACCTCACCTCCGGTTAAAAGTAGCATGTGATTCAACATAGCGATGAAGGCCTATGGCAGACCAAACTGAGGCACCCCCTGCATGAGTAGCAAACCGAGTAAATAAGAAAGTCTTATACCCGCAGTCAGATCTAATCTGGGAAATAAGAACTATCTCAAGCTTATATCCATATAAAAATCATGGAAACCACATGGATAACAATTGTCAAGGACCTCGGTGCCCAAGACAGCAGGACCTCGACTACGTAGTTCGTAGTCTCGGTTGATAGGAGCGCTAGGGTTTTTGCCTAACTGCTCAATGGTGCAGGAGAAGAGATTAGGAGTAGAGGAGGAGGTAGGAGATAATGATTTATTGCCTGCGTCCAAGGGTGCAGATTACAGGATATATAAAGGCCTTATGGGCTTCTAACAAACTAGGAAACTAACTACTCCTGGACTCCTAACAAACTAGGAAACTAACTATTCCTGGACTCTAGGAACCAACGTAGGATCAGGACTCCTTGTCCCGATCATGCCCCGCCAGCTGTGGCCGTCGGCTGCTGCCCCTGGGCGCGCGACCCGCGCCTGTACGCAGCGCCCCACATGACATCTCTCCCCCCCTCGACGAGCAGCTCGTCCTCGAGCTGAAAAGCGGGGTAGCGCTCGACAAAACTGTCAAGATCCTCCCATGTAGCTGATGATGCTGCTTCACCCTTCCAGTGGACGAGCAGCTGGCGAACGCCGCGTGCTAGTCGTGCACGAGTCACGCGCTCCGGTTCTGGAACAGCCGCCCCGTTGTGGATCGGAGGCAATCCCGGTGGTGCAGTTGGAGGCGTGCCGAAGAACTTCTTGAGGAGGCCCACGTGGAACACGTCATGGAGGCGCGAGCGTGCCGGAAGCTCAAGGCGGTAGGCCACGTCGTTGACGACCTCTGAAATGCGGTACGACCCATAGAAGCGTGGCTTGAGCTTGCCCCTGGTTGGCAGGTTGGGAGAGGACGCGGCGCGCTGGCGAAGACGAAGCCAGACCCAATCGCCCACGTCATGCCGAATGTCCCGATGGCGTCTGTCGTAGTAGGACTTGTAGACCGCTTGTGCCTGCTGTAGACGATAGCGGACGTCTGCGAGTAACTCGTCGCGCTCCGCCATGCTCCTGGCCACTGCGGCCACCCGTGTATCGCCCGGCTCGTAAGAGCGAATAGTGGGAGGGTCACGGCCATACACAAGCTTGAACGGAGTTTCTTGGGTTGATGTCTGGTAGGCGGTGTTGTATATGTACTCGGCCCAGGGAAGCCATCGGAGCCACTGCCTGGGACGATCCCCGGTGAGACAACGGAGATACATCACAATGATCTTGTTAGCAGCCTCCGTTTGGCCATCCGACTGTGGATGAAACGCCGTCATCATGTGTAGCTTGGTCCCGGTGAGGCGCATGAGCTCCCGCCAAAAAGCCGAGGTGAAGACGGGGTCGCGGTCAGAGACCATGGACTGCGGGACGCCATGGAGACGCACAATCTCAGCGAAGAACACCTGCGCCACTGATTCTGCCGTGTACGGGTGGGCCAGCGCCACAAAGTGGCAGTACTTGCTGAAGCGATCCACCACGGTGAGGATAACAGACTTCCCGCCCACACGAGGGAGCGCTTCTACGAAATCGATGCCGACGTCAGTCCACACGGCCGTGGGCACCGGCAGTGGCAGCAGCAGACCGGCGGGGTGCAAGTGCTCGGACTTGTACCGCTGGCAAGTACCACAGGCACGGACATACTCCTGCACCGTCTTGCGAAGGTTAGGTGCGTGGAAGTCGCGACGGAGACGATGCAGCGTGCGCAAGACGCCTTCGTGTCCGTCATCGTGCACTGCGGTGAGAAGCTCCTGGAGTAGTGGAGACGTTGGCGGGATGTAGAGGCGGCCGTTAAAAGTGACGAGGCCGTCGGAGAGCGCCCACGGCAGCTGCCGAGCGCCTGCCGTGATATCCTCGCGCAACGCGACGAGTGCTGGGTCGGTGGACGAAGCGTGCCGTAGGCGGTCGATGAAGTCGAAGTGAGGACCAGATATAACCATGACCCCCGTCTCTTCCGTGTCGCGGCGGGAAAGGGCATCCACCACCGTGTTTGTACTACCGGCCTTGTACTCCACAGTGAAATCGAACCCCAGTAGTTTGCCGACCCAGTGGTGCTGCGGAATGGTTGCCAAGCGCTGGTCAAGGAGGAATTTGAGACTGTAGTGGTCGGTTTTTACCACAAATTGGCGCCCCCAGAGGTACGGTCGCCAATGGCGAATAGCGAGCACCAGGCCAATGAGTTCCCGTTCATATGCCGCCAGAGAACGGTGACGAGGCGCGGCCGGCCGGCTGAAGAAAGCCACCGGGTGCTGATCCTGGAGAAGGACGGCCCCGAAACCGTATGTAGACGCGTCACACTCGACGATGAACGGCCGTGTGAAATCGGGCAATGCGAGCACGGGAGCCGTGGTGACCGCCGTCTTGAGGGCGGTAAAAGCTGTTGCCGCCTCCGGCGACCATGAGAAGCCGTCCTTGCGAAGCAGGGCCGTCAGGGGCGCGGCGACCACGCCAAACTCCTTGACAAACTTGCGGTAGTACCCTGCAAGACCGAGAAACCCCCGGACCGCGCGCGCCGAGCGAGGCTGCGGCCAGTCGGCCACGGCCTGCACTTTTTCCGGATCCATGGCCACTCCGGCCGCGGAGATGGTGTGACCCAGGTAGGAGATCGACTCGACGGCGAACGAGCATTTGGACCTCTTGACGAAGAGCCGGTGCTGGCGCAGTACGGTAAAGATGGTGCGCACATGGCGAAGATGATCGGCCCACGACTCGCTGAATATGAGGATGTCGTCGAAGAAGACGAGAACGAAACGACGCAGGTACGGCCGCAGCAGATCGTTCATGAGTGCCTGGAACGTCGCCGGCGCGTTGCAGAGGCCGAACGGCATCACCAGGAACTCGTAGAGGCCGTCGTGGGTACGGAAGGCAGTCTTTGGGATGTCCTCCGCACGCATCCGCACCTGGTGGTAGCCGGAGCGTAAGTCGAGCTTGGTGAAGAAATGAGCGTGCCGGAGCTCGTCGAGGAGTTCGTCCACCACCGGAATTGGAAACGCATCCTTGATGGTGATGGCGTTCAGGGCGCGGTAGTCGATGCAGAAGCGCCAGGACCCGTCGGGCTTGCGGACCAGCAGTACCGGCGATGAGAATGCGGAACGACTTGCTCGGATGATGCCCTGGGCGAGCATGGCGGCGCACTGACGCTCCAGCTCGTCCTTGTGCGCGGCCGGGTAGCGATACGGACGGACGGCCACCGGGGCGGAGCCTGGCAGCAGGGTGATGCCGTGGTCGCGGCTGCGGAGTGGTGGTACGCCGGAGGGTTGGGCGAAGATGCCGTCAAACTCGGTGAGGATGGCGTCGAGGAAATCGCGGCCATTGCATGATTGCAGGGCTGGCCCGTCCGGTCCGGCAAGGCCGCGCCAGCAGACCCGATGGCCCCTCCGCCAGAACGTCATGGAGAGGGCGCGGAAATCCCACAGGATCGGTCCAAGCGTCGCCAGCCATTGCGTGCCCAAGATGACGTCGTAGCCTGCGAGCGGCAAGGCGAGAAAATCCTCCGAGAACGCCTCCTGGTCGATGCGGAAGGAGACGGCGCGGTATGCGCCCTGGCACGGAACACGCTCGCCGTTGGCCACCGTGACACGCATCTTCTCGGTGGTGGGGGATGGCAGTGTAGCACGAGCGGCCGCCTCCTCAGCGATGAAGTTGTGGGTGGAGCCTGAGTCGATCAGGGCGAGGAGGGAGACACCCCCGAGGGTGACATGCATCTGCATGGTCTCGCTCGTGCGCACGCCGGAGATCGCGTGGAGCGAGATCCGAGGGTCGGCCGGCGAGGCATCAGCGGTGGCGGAGGCCGTGTCGTCGTCGTCGTCGTCCGGCGCCAGGTCGAGGAGGAAGATGCGCTGGCAGACGCGGTTGTGGCCCCTGCCAAACTTCTCATTACAATTGAAGCATAGGCCCAGGCGACGGCGTTCCTCCATCTCTGTCTGTGACAGGCGTTTGATTGGGCGCCCTTCCGGCAGACTAGGTGCAGGGGGTGCGGCTGGTAGAGCCGGTACGGGGGGCGCGAGGCGTGGTACGGGCGCCGGCAGGATGCCCTTCTGCTGAAAACGCACCGGTGGTGCGGAGGTGAGCGCGCACTGGTCGCGCAGCTCCAACTTGCGGGCGAGGCTCATGGCGACGGCGAGGGACTGCGGGTTGTGGATTTCCACGTCGAGGCTGAGGGGTGGCTGGAGTCCCGCGGTGAAGATCTGAACCTTCTGTGTCTCTGATAAGATGCCTGCCCGGGGGAGGAGCGCCTCAAACCGCTCCTGGAAGTCGACTACGGACGTTGTGCGCTTGCACGCCATTAGTTCGCCCAGCGGGTTAGCGCGTAGAGGTGGCCCGAAGCGGAGGTTGAGCAGCTCGGAGAAGCGGCGCCACGGCGGAGTGCCCTCGTCACGCTGGACCTGCATGTACCACAGCTGGGCAGAACCCTCAAGGTTGTAGGACGCCATCCAGACTTTTTCCTCCTCGGCGATCCGTTGTTGATGGAAGAAGGACTCGCATCTGTTGAGGAAAGCGAGCGGATCTGACTTGCCGTCGAACTTGGGGAAGTCCATCTTCTGAAACCGGGGCGGGCGATCATTGTGGTGCTGCCCATCGTGGGCGCCGGCAGTGCTCGACGAGGAGGTAGACTTGTCCTTCTGGAGCGCGGCGACGGACGTCTGCAGGGACGCCACCGTTGCAGTCAAGGCCTCGATCATCGTGGCCAGATCAGCGGTGGTTGGTTCTGCCATGCCGGAAGTGACCGAGGCGGCGGCGGATGGTGGCGATGGAGGTGTGCTTGGCGCGGACGCAGGGGTGGCGGCGGGCTGCGGATGGAGTGCGGACGGGGAAGAGGATCGCCTGGAACCTGATACCAAGTTGTCAAGGACCTCGGTGCCCAAGACAGCAGGACCTCGACTACGTAGTTCGTAGTCTCGGTTGATAGGAGCGCTAGGGTTTTTGCCTAACTGCTCAATGGTGCAGGAGAAGAGATTAGGAGTAGAGGAGGAGGTAGGAGATAATGATTTATTGCCTGCGTCCAAGGGTGCAGATTACAGGATATATAAAGGCCTTATGGGCTTCTAACAAACTAGGAAACTAACTACTCCTGGACTCCTAACAAACTAGGAAACTAACTATTCCTGGACTCTAGGAACCAACGTAGGATCAGGACTCCTTGTCCCGATCATGCCCCGCCAGCTGTGGCCGTCGGCTGCTGCCCCTGGGCGCGCGACCCGCGCCTGTACGCAGCGCCCCACATGACAACAATTAACCAATCAGACACATGTAATTCAGATTAGTGCAGAAGAGAATCGGTACACTCTCAGCTCACAGATCAATCCACTGAAATTCATCTCATTTCAGAAATGATCAAGGGGTGATGTACACTCTCAGCTCACAGATTTATACCTTGTGTAGACTGAGCCATGTCAGTACTATAGATCCTTGTAGACTTGCAGTCATACTGTCTCACATGGCCAGCCTTGTACCTGCACTTGCATACCAGGATTTGTACGCAGCAGTTGGAGTCGTTCAGATTATGTTCAGCTGGGTAGAGACACACCACTTGTTCTCTTTTCCTGGAGCCTGGCTTGATTGGGAGCTCATCATTTCAGTTAAATAGCTGTGAAACAAATTCTAAAAACCAAACCCACCACACCACGTGTTAGCAACCCTGGTTGTTTAGAAATTCAGTCAAGATAGATTAAAACAGAGAGATAAAACTGGAAGCAATTAGGACTATGTGGAATGAAGAATTGAATAATTTTGTTTCCTATTTGCAGAAAGGGACTTGCCAGCTGAATATCGAATTCAGTTAGAATTTCATGTCCGCATAATTGGTTCAGGATGGTGCGTGCAATGAATATTTTATATTGCCATTATGAAAGGATGAAGCAGAGTAGAGCTAGCAGCAACTGAAAGCCTGAAATCTTAAATTATCTTGCCACTGCACCACGGCTGGCTCTGCCATTTGAATTCACATGTCCAAACAATGCAGTGTGATATCGGGATGGAGAGGAGCATGAGATCGGGGAGGATAGGCTAACCGGCGTGAGGAGATGTGGGTGAAGATGCCCTTGGTAGCACGACGACGGAAAGCTCGAGGAGGAGCATGATTGGATCCGCCGCCACCCGCTGTCCGAGGGAACCAGCCACGGTCGAGGACGACGGTGCAGCTGCCACGGGCTCACCTCATCATGGTCGCTGTCGTCCAGCCTGTGTTTTGATTTTCGGTTTGAGCTTTTTTTCGCCCTAGGCCGAGATGGCCGAATTTCGGCCATTTTCAAAAATTTCGGCTGAAATTTGACCAAAATTTGACTGCAATTTGATTTAAATTTGACCAAAATTTCCCAAATTTGAGCAATTTTGGCCTAAATATACTTTTCGCCTCAGGCCGAGATGGCCGAAATTCGGCCGAAATCCACTTTTTGCGCCCGAAAATCAAAACACAGCGTCCAGCCGCCTTGCACTTGTTAGAGTTATATATGTCGGCTTTGGCCTCTCAGTAATATTAAGCTGCTTTTCATAACATGGTATAAGAGACAATTAGGTAGATTTTTTTTCACCTGCTTTTCATAACAGGACTCACCTTCTGGGAATCGTTTTGGTCGCCGTCGTCCAGCCACCTCGATTTTTCAGGGTGACGGCAGCGCAGTGGCCTGGATCCCACGTCGGTAGCTTGGACCTGAAGTCAGCGGGGAGAAGAGGGTGGTGATTGGGCCTCCGCCTCCGCCCACTGCATAGCATTGTCCGCTTATCTTCTTTGCCTAACAACAACATCACGGCGTCCAGCAGTTCGAGCCCCAACCCCCAAGGCCCCGGGATCTGGCGATGGTGAACCCGTAGTGTCTGATTCCCGGCGGCTACATCAAACAGCATCACTTGGCGACCGTGCATCCATACCAGCAGATGATCGAAGCAGCGGATCAAGGATCGCACAGAGATGATGCTAGGGCTCGGTCTGGGAGGAAGGAGGGGTCATGGGAGCTGGGCAGGGTTGGCGGCGCTGGAATCCTAGAGGTCTGGTTCAGGTGGTCAGGTCAGCTAGAGAGGAACAAACAACTTGGGATGGAGGAAGGATCCGGATGTGTTTTCATGGAGGAGTCAAGCGAGGGAGGAAAAGAAATAGAAACAAGGTGGGACGAAAGGTAGGTAGAATGCAGTCCTCTGCAGGAAAAGGAACCTTGCGTATTTTTTAAGTAGTAGAGATTTATACTTTCAACGATTTTTGCCATGTCCTGTTGTTAACCTTATTATTGCTGTTATTGTCTTCTGTCATCATGGCTTGATTAATCATACTAAAATGATATGTCCTAATTATAAGTGTGCTCCCAAACAAATTGTATTAGCTGGCAAAAGTTTGTTTAAAGCTGTGAAAGATAAGCTCAGAGAGTATGACCTTGGAATTTTCTTTGATTTGGAACTTAGAAGCATTGAGAACAAAAAGTTATTGATGTTTCACATGGATAGACCGCATCCGAGTACGCTTACCTTGGACATTGCTAATGTTAAGCATCTGAAAATTTACTAGGCACACTATCTATTGTGTTCTTGGTCTGCTGAATAGGATACAAAGATTGTTGTAACCGGTAAACACATCCAAAAAGAAACATTATAAAATTAAAGGAGAAGATTGGCATCGATCAATGTGTGTATGTCAGGGTGTAATATTTAATTGAACAAATTGCAGAAGATAAAAAAGGGTGTTGTTTCTAAGTCAGATACTTCATAATGATCCTCTTTAACAAGCTACTTTTGCCTGAGCCTTGTGACTACATCACAGGAAAGGAGGTTGCACTAACGAAGGACATCAACGTTGTGTTGATAAATCGAGCTAAATTAATTTTGATGACATTGCCTATTCCACTCATTCATGGCGCTCAAAGAAGACCGGTGCCACTAGCCCATCTATTCCTGGATGTGTGTTGTTTCTAGTTGTGAGTATCATATAATTTTTCCTTCAGACTCAAGCATCAACCTGAATTTATCCATGCATACCATCTTGGTATTGGAGTTACAAGTGTCTTAATGTGTTTTCTTTTATAGGTTATATTTGGATATTTTGTTGTGAGAGCCTTCAACCAATCCCATCGTTACACCATGCATAACTAATTTTATGAGGGAGCAAATGTTGAATCTCATAGAGCAAGATAAGAGTGGATGACGGGGTTGAAATATTCAGGGCTTTGCGGGTAAATTGCTCAACTATTGTATTCCCCAACACATTTCTTTGATAACATCTTCTAACATATGGTATTCTTTTAATTTCTTCTTTTACTAGTTTAGGAGACAGCACACCACTTGCTACACCGAGGGTGGTGCATCCCCTTCAACGAGTGTCCCTCCTCCAGCCAGTTCAATAGATATACCTTTTGGATCCCATTTTGCTCCTCCTACATCTTTTGTTAGCATGCATCATCATCTCACTGGTTGCTGCCACAAATCATCGAAGCAACCAACAAGATGATGATGCATGATAACAAAAGTTGCAGAAGAAGCATAGAAGGATCCAGAAGGAATATCAGGTGAACTCGGTGGAGGAGGGACACCTGTTGGGGATGCAACCTTCATGTAGCAAGTCTTGCGCTGGCACCTCAATTAGTACAAGAAATTTAAAAAAATGTTAGAAGATGTTATCAGATAGTTGAGCAACTGACCGACAAAGCCTCGGATGTCTCAACTCTGTCATCCACTCTGTTATCTTGCTCTATGAGATTCAACATTTGTTGCATCATAAATCAGTTATGCGTGTTGTAATGATGGGAGTGGTAGAAGGCTCTCGCAACAAATTATCCATAAAGTAAACCTATAAAAGATCATACATTAAGACACTCGCAACTCCATATCAAGAGGATATGCATGGATAAAATCAGGTTGATGCTTGACTGTGAAGAAAAAATGATATGATAGTCACAACAAGAAACAACACAACCATGAATAGAGGGCTGGTAGCACCGGTCTTCTTTGAGCGCCGCGAATGAGTGGAATGGCCAATGTAATCAAAAACTAATTTAACCCAATTCACCAGGCGCAACGTTGTGATGTCCTCCGTTAGTGTAACTCTTTTCCTGTGATGTAGTCAGAAGGCCCTAGCAAAAGTGGTTTGTTCAAGAGGATCATTATGAAGCACTTGGCGGAGAAATCAACACCTTTTTATCTTCTGCAATCTACTCAATTAAAAGGTGCACCATGCTCCTTGATCGATGCCAATCTTTCACTTTTGTTTGTATAATGCCTCTCTCTAAATATGTTTATCGGGTACAATAATGTTTCTACACCTATTCGGGAAACAAACAACACACTGGATAGCATGCCTAGTAATTTTGAGGCGCTTAGCATTAGCAATGCAAGGTACTCCCTCCGTTCCAAAACAGATGACCCAACTTTGTGCTAAAGTTAGTACAAAGTTGAGTCGTCTATTTTGGAACGGAGGGAGTATAGATCTAGGCTATCCATAGAAGCATCAATAACTTTGTGTTCTCAATGATTTTCAGTTTCAAATCCAAGAAAAATTCGAAGGTCATACTCTCTGAGACTATCTTTCATGGCTTTATACAAAGTTTGGACGACAAATACAATTTGTTTGAGAGCACACCTACAACTAGGGGCATATCCTTTGAGGACGATTAGATCGGCATAATGGTGGCTTGGTTGGATGCAAGATGTTGCTCGATCGATCGATCAGGGTGAAGAATAGCTTATTCTAACTGAAAGGATATGCCCTAGTTACAAGTGTACTCCCAAACAATTTGTTTGGGATATGCTAGTTGTTTGTTCTTTAATGCATATTTTGTGGTCATTGACATACTCTTTTGTTGCATCCTTTGTGGTCATTGACATAATTTATATTTTGTTGACGCACTCCACCAAGTTTCATGTGCTATAGAAAAGTTTCTCGTATACCTAACCAATTGTGCATTTGCATTCAAGCGCAAATTTTAAATAATGCACAAATTTAGGGGGAGCTCTTGTATACCACATGCTTCTCAAAGCGTTGTTTTTATCATGATGAATTATAGTAATTTAATTTAATCTTTGATCAAAATCTCCAAGGTGAATTTTGGTAATTCATGTCAACAAAGCTCAAAGAACTAATGGCACTTCAAAGTATACTAGTAGAACGCCCGTGCGTTGCTACGGGTCTTTTGTGTTATAAAACTCGATAGACTTTTGTTTCTTTCCCATGACATGGCTTCAACATCTCTGTTGATGAATTCTTTTTGAACATCAACATAATCCATCTCCATCTGTCTCATACTTTGTAAAAATAAACATAAAAACACATGTTTTCTATTATCGTGCACAACAAATATATAAAGAACAAATTTTGTATGCATCTCTTCTAGTTGTGCAAAACTCAATGTTTTTTCAGTCCAGTCCACGGTAAAGCTTTGTCATCAACATTTTCCAAGCATCATCGAGCAGGAGAGCGTTTTTAGTCGGAGTGAGTGACATTGCGCTTTCTATTAGAGTGAGTCGCATCTCAATTTTAATAAATTGTAAGCTCACATGTAAATCACTTGTTGGTAACTATTTACCAGAAATGACTTCTTAGGGTATGTGATATTTTTCACTATATAAAAATATGTGACATTTCTCTCACAACAAACAACCAATTTTCCCTTAAAAAAGTAAACAGCCGCTCATTTTCTTCTTATGTTTAACAAATGCAATTCACTCTCTTATTCTCTCACCACATGGCACAACACTTGACTCAAATCTTATTTTCATGTCTTGCTCTCCTCGTTGATATTGTTGTCACCTGTCAAGGTACGACAATCTTTGGGACCAATAAAGGCCCCTTGCTGATTCGGCTGTGGAAATCATAATGCACAAATAGCAGATCCAACAGAAGACACACAAGTTTTCCCATGTCCGGGCCATTGTGAGGTGTAAAATCCTACTCGTGTTTTTGTGGATTATACGTGGAACTCAAGTTACAAGAGAGCGCAGCTTGCCGGCAAGATGCACTGGAAGTGCAGCTACGTAGCGTAATTGAGTGGGGTGTCGACCTTTGTAAAGGTTGTCATGGGCCTCCTTTTATAGACAAAGAGGCTATCACAATGGCAGAATGGTAATTACATAGGGTAAATAGTGGTTATTAGCTCGACATGCATTTGGACGGGTGTCGATAAAGGTAAACTCCAGGCGGTGGATCGCCACGTGCCCCGAAAAGCCTCACCTAACCGCCTGCGCACCCACCACATGTTCAGCAGAATCCTGACTGGTAGGTGCGGCAGAGCGATGGAAGAGGCTAATGCTTGTCGGTGTAGAACTTGCCGGCCTTAGCTTGCCGGCAAGGTGGAGATGCCTTGCCGGAAAGGCTGGCTTGCCGACATCCTGAGTCTTGAACACCGTTGAGGGAGAGATAACCTCTTTATGCGGTTGTAGTGCTTCCCAATGCCAGGAAGATGCGCTGCCGAGAAGAAACTTCTTCCTAATGCGTTCTTAGTCTTGCTTGCCGATGTAACGCTTGGCGGAAGTAGCGCTTGCCGGGAAGATCGGTTCTTGCCGGTGTCGTTGTTGTACTGTTATGGACCATGCTCGGAGGATCTGTGGGGCCCTGGTTTTCACCACACCGACGCCATCTCTCGCCGCCACGGTGTTCAGTCGGGACCTTTCTCTCAGCGTCGTCTCCCGTTCCCTCCACGGTGTCGCCTTCCCCCTCCTCTCCCCTCTACGGCGTCCAAGGTTGATACCCAGTGCCAAGGAATACACACCATCATAGCGAAGGGTGACCACCACATGTTTTTGCTGACATGATATACAAAATGGTATATATCATACGATCCTTTCGCCTCTCTTTCACAGAAACAACTATTGTCGATTTCAACACCAAAAGAAATAGAAAAATCTATGATGTTGTTTATGTTTCATTGTTATATCAAGATTGCAAGATTTTGTTGTTGTTTGAAATATTGTTGTTCATTTTGGATGCTTGCATTCCAGCCTGAAGATAACTAATATCTTATTTAGAAGGAAGCTTGCATTTCCAGCCTAAATATGGCTAATATCTTATTTAAAAGGATACTTACATTTCCTGCTTACTGATGGACAGAGCAACTAATTTGTTATTTGGATGTTGAGTTTCTTCCATATCCAACGTATATCTCTGTCCTTATGTTTAATTTCTCAGCATCATAAGCAAACTTGGTAAGTGAAAAATATGTAAATAATTTGAAAAAGGTCGATGAACAACCTATAAATTTGAATTGTGAATTCCCATTGTTGCCAAGGAATAAAAAAACATTAGCAATCAAATAATTGTTGCAATGCAGAAATGTGTTGGACAAGATGGCGTGAGGTTTCCATCCATACAGTAATAGAACTGATTCTCTCTCTTCTTCTATAAATCTCCCTTCCCTCTCCCTTTTCAGTTCCTCCATTTAGCATGTTGATGCTCATAGTCTCCACGAGTTGGCCCGTATTGTTACAGCTTACCGCTTCCCTTGAATGACCTCCAAAATCTATCTAGCATTTATCAAACACATGGCCATTTTTACAAAGAAAACAACATGTAGTTGAAGTACCGATTCTGGAAACACATGTAAACCAGACAAACAAGAGTTTATTATTTGTCAGTTAGTGGAAACACCAGCATGTTTGTTTTCAGTCAGTAACAAATTATATAGACCAGAGAACCGTAGGATCAAAAAAATCCCCTTGTTTCCAATGAAGGATATAACAACAGGCATAACCTCACTGTCATGAATTGGAGTTTTTCTTGCAATGCCCCCAGGAGCATTCGTCGAGATATATTGGGGTCATAATATTTAGGGCAAATGGCAAAAGCTAAGCAATGAATGTCCAATCCTACCCCAACAATTAAGAATTATCTCAGTTACCTTGGGGAAACCTCCCTTGTGAGGGAGATCTCTCTTTTTCTTCACATCCTTTATCTCCTTGTCGCCGAATTTGATAAGCAAATAGAATGGCTTCATGATTGCAATGTCGACCCTGATCTCAAAGAACACCATCCTTGATTGTAAAGTAACCAGATCTGTTGTTGTTCTGGCATGTCGATCACCAACCTTTGCCTTTCCTTTCCACTGTGTACTCACGGTCCCAACATGTTGATCATGAGCCTCTTCAGTAAAATGTAGTGTGAAGTCAAGCGTGTTTTCGCCACATTCAGAAGGATTAATTTTGAATTAGCTCTAAAAAGTGTAAATCAATGTGAGTGTTTCGGAATGTATTTTACAACTGTCTTTCCATTTGAGTTCCTGGCATTTCGTCACTGTCCCGCTTTTCACACATCAGTTCAGATAAGTTGGTCTTAACAAGCTAGTTCATATATTCATTGGTGCCACAAATTCAGTTTAATTGCTTTACCTTGATGTTGCCTTGGAGGATCGGCCTCCAATCCCTGCCTACTTGTTCATTCCTCTACCTTTTATTCGCTTGAGTTGCTCCTCCCTTTTCTAGTTTTTATTCAACACCCAGCAGTGAATCAAATGTGTATTTAGGTGTGCCAGACTTACATAAATTAACTCTGAAACCGAGTACTCCTTTGATGCTGCTGGGTACGTGTGCTCATAAGCTACTATGCCAGCCGGAGATCTGATTGGTTAGCACCAAAAATGGAAACGTCGGGAGCCCTTCAACTCCACTAATTACTATGGAATCTGATTGATAACGCACCAAAACAAAATCACCACAAAAAGAAAACTTGCGGATCCATTCCTCTCTAGTGGAAGGAAAAAAATCGTTAACCATGGAAGCTTATTGATAATGCAGACAAAAGAAAAATAAATGTGGGACACTACCTCTGTAGTTAAAGGAAAAAACATTGTCAAGTATTCTTGCAACAGAACTCCATGGTCGTAATGGGATATGAAAAGATTGTTTGTGCAAAACTTCCATCTGAACACAAGGCCAGCCTGCAACGTTGATTATACTTAGTTATTAATAAAAACATCTTACCTGAAATATCTACCTTTGTTGATTTGTGCATGTTGCACAATAACTGCATGTGGAACAGAAAGTTATACTGACCTTATAAAGGATGAAGCCGAATGTGTATGCGTACTCATGTCGAACACTTTGTTTCTATACAGCTCAGGTGCAGTGTAGTAACCAAAAAAATACAAAAGAATACAATTAAGATTGTCCGTCAAGGATTACTATCTGTATATTTCTTGTTTTGATGTTACTGAAAGTGGGCTTACTGAAGCTGTCGACAAGGGCCTTGTGGTTCACCAGTTTCACCTTCTCAGGAGCGATCTTGGATAACCTCATCAGGCAGAATCACCCAACCTTCATTAGGCCTCCATTATTACCAAAAAGATATTTCTGGCACCTTACCAAGATTCAAATAGTAAAGTAGGGCACAACCGTGAAAAACTTAGCGGTTCATATGCAAGTATTTATGTAGCAAGAGAACAGAGAAGACCAAGTTGCTCCATTTTAATTTCCTTTTTTGTTATGTTCTTTGACCGAAAATGTTCACAATCAGCCCCTCTTATTCGATTTCACTTTTTATTCAGTTTTTGAACCAAAAATGGAAATAAATTATATCATACCTTGAGCACTTAATCCCTTTCGCGGAACTGGAGTTCGCCGGGGTTCAGCTCGTACTCCAGTTCATTGCATTCCACCTACAGCTGCATGATCCTCATTATAATCTGGAAGCTGAAATTGCACAAGTAACATTCATGGCATGGGTCCTCGGAGTGGAAGTAGGTCCACTGAGTTCTTAAAACATTTTTAAGTAGAAAGCATGAACTAAGACATGACTACATATCACCATCCTGCTTGCTTGGAACTAACACAAACTGTTTGACTTGCTTGGTTAAAACATAATATTGACAAAAGGAAATAGCACAATACATACTTGCCATGATTGAATATTGATCTGCAAGCAGAAATCCCTGTTTGTAATCATTGAATCAAAGCACGGAGTGGCCATCAAGTTGGGGAGAACTGAAGCCTCAGTAGGTCTTAGAAATACATCCAGTCCTCGCATCTGAGAAATACAGATGAAAAGCCAACTTCAGTTTGATGATTCATGGATATGTACCTGAATATTGCCGTAGTGCCCATCAAGTTGGCGGAACTGAATCCTCACGGACAGTGGCGCGAGAGAGTCCGGCATGCCACCATTAACCGAGGGGGTGATGAGATTTACCATTACGTGCACGAACCAGCACTGCAGTCGAGGCGCGCCTCCTCTTCCCGCTTCCCAGGACCTCACCCCGTTCAAGAGGTCGACGTTGTGCGGTCGCCATTGGTTTTGTGGCACTGTACGAGCACGAGCGGACGCCCGCGACGGTGGAGCCGAGCGCAGCCGCTGGGAGCGCGGGCACGGGCGACGGTGGAGCGACTCCAGCCGTGGGAGCGCAGATGCGTACGGCGACACAAAAGATTGAGGAAGGATTGGATCAAGAGAGGAGTTGGATCAGCGGTGGTACACCAATGCGCGGACTAAAATTTCGTGCTTGGGCTCGCCAGCGGCCATGGCCACGGCAGGAGGCGAGTCCTGGAGGTGAATCTTCGACCACTCTTCCGCGGTCGAACTGGTCGTCGCCATGGAGCCGCCATCTGCGCCTCCTCTTTGAGATCTGACCATGGATCAATGGATCTTGGGGAGGAGGGATCCCGGCTCGACGTCCAGGCCGCGGTCGTCGTGACGGGGAATCCTCGCCAGGGAGGCGTGGCGCATGCAGAAGATTTGGCAAGGAATTTGGGGGCGGTCGGCATGGCCTGCCGGCGGCATTGGGGGCGATCGTGGGGAGGATGAGGAGGATCTGGCGTCCTCAGGCGGAGCAGTATCAGGAGGAGGTTGCGGCGGCCGTCGGGGCCATCACGAGGAAATTTTGGGGTGTGGCTGTGTGAGGGACGTGGGATAGTCTTCCAGGTCGGAGAAGGACGTCGGTGACCTGCGGTTTTGCCCCAGCTAATTCAGGAGTTGCGTGCGGGTATGAATCTACGAGAGGAGGTCAAAGTGAACTGGTCGGTTCCTCATTTACTCGCCGCTGGTTTTGGGAGCGTAAAAAAAGCGGGACGAGGGTGCCTGCATGGGAAGAGGTATCGATAACCTGAAGAAGGAGGCCGAACCATCACGACGTTCGATTCTCCTTTAATAGTAGAGATTTCAGGAAAAGTTCTTTTAGGTACAACATTGGAATGGAAGGTGACCACTGAAAATGCTTAAAGACAAGTATTGGACAAGCTAAAAGATTCTACTCAAAGTTTTCAACTATATCTAGCTAATTCCATGCAACTCGGTGTTGCCAAAGCATTTCTACTCGGAGCCACCGAAACAGATGGATTCCAAACCGTAGTTCAATCGGAGCTTTCAACATTCCATTTAGAGCCACTGAAGCAACTTGGAAAACTTTGTTTACACATCGAAAATTCTGACCCATTCCAGTCGGAACTTCTGAAGCGTAAACAGAGTGTGCCACCACTGAGGTACTCACTTCAAAGCCACCATTTTATTTCATTCGGACCTACTGATGCATCTAAAAGTTGACGCTTTTGTTCATTACGAAGCCACCGAGCAAATCAGTCGGAGCCTCCGAGATGTGCAAAAATGTGTGTAATTGTCAGATTTCTGGTCCAGCCTACATATACCCCCACATATCCCACCAGTTCAACTCAAGCAAGCTCCACTCCAATCATTTGTTTTGAGAGAGAACTCCACCTCTTTGTGCTGATTTCAAAGGAACATCTACTCCAACCATCCAATCAAACCCTTTGAGATCTGGTCCCCTCTTTCTTTCCACTCCTACCTCTTCAAATCCATAGCCAAATCTTGAGAGAGTTCGAGTGTTGAGGAGATTATCTTGTTACTTTTGGAGGGTGTGCGCCTCCTAAATCGACTAGGTGTACTTGGAAGTCTTCAAGTTTGTGAAGAAGCCAAAAAGTTTGTACGGGCCCGGAGATCACCTATTTTCTGAAGATCTACCATAGTGGAGGCTAGTCCTTCATGGACGTAAGTCATGGTGGAATAGGTGTGGTTGCTCCTTTGTGGACACGTCGTTGGTGAGTGTCCTAAATGGACCATTCCTCCGTGAAATCTTGCAACCAAGATCCTTGTGCTCTTACATCCTTCGTGGATCGAAGTCTCTATCAGTGTGGACGTAAGATAACACCAACTATCTTAATTACAGGAAAAATCTTCACCAAGCCAATTGTGTTTGCGATTTTCTCAACTCTACCTCTTTGTCTTTTACTTTCCGCTCTATACTCTAGACTTGCATGTGTAGGGTGCTCTATAGCTTTCTAGAAAAGCCTAAACTCTGACAATAAATTAAAACTTGGGAAAAGAGTGCATTATTGTGCTTAGTATATAGTCTAATCATCCCCTCTAGACATACTTATCAATTCTACATTCATTACTTCGATAAATATATAAATACAAAAATGACATGTTACAACATCAGACTAAAAAGGACTAGAAAAATAAAGGTTTTACACACTGTAATTTCTGAATCTGAATGAATTAGTAAACCAAAGAGAACATAAACTATTAGAATTATGTAAATGTTCAAAATTAGAAAATTATACAAGAACAAATGGAACCTTAAACTTCTGATTTCTCCTCCTAAACAAGAAGTAAACATAAATCTCTAGGATTTTGAATTTCAAATCTTGACATGATAATTTACATCCATGACAAAATTCGTACAGTTTTTTTAATTAAGGAACACAATTAATAATATCATACAAGCTAGTTTGTAGACGGGGACTTTTATTAGTAATGAAGGGGATGCAAGCCAATAGTCTACATTAGAACAAGCTAGTACTAACAAAAAAACTAACCATAGCAAAGAAGCCACAAATTCCATAAAGATTGAGACTTATGGGCATAAAACTAAGTCTTCCCAGTTTCAAAATTGAAGAGCTTCAGTTTTTGAAGAAAAGAAACTTTTTAGGCAAGATGTGCATGGTATGCGGCATTGTTGGACACTCTTACATCAACCATGGCATCTACATGACGGGTAAAAGTAAACTAATACTGACACGGTCTATGAGCAAAAACAAGGACGGCACCTGCTCGAACACATACCAACTAGGAAAAAAGATATTAGTCTCGAGTTTTAAGCTTGTAGGACATCTATAACCAAAACAAATAAATTGAAGGAGGAGATCAAAATTGAAACTGCAATGCCTAGCCTATGCCTGCTGGGACATGATATATTAAAATTCAGATAACTAAACTTCTTTACTAAATCTAACCATATTGGGAGGATAAACGGACACATATTCCTGCAAATTTATGGAGAGGTGGTGATACTGGAGAGCTCCATCGGCGAAGACCTGGTTTCCAACCGTCTTTGATGGTAGGACATGCAAACCACATCAACAAACAAGCCAGCGGTCAAAGAAACCTGACGCCGGGAATCACCGGCGCTGTTGCACGACTGGTCGGCCTACTGCGAATTCACAACCACCCACCACTGTGGGAAAAATGGAGTATAACTATGAAAATGAAGTTACAGTGTTAAGTACATGAATAGAACCACAAGTAAGCATATTGCTGTAAAATGCAGATAACCTTTTTTGAAAAAAAAAGGCTCTTAGCAAAAGTGATAGCTCTCTGGGTACCAGCTCTTACAGGAACATCAAACTAGCTACTTGGGAGGAGCATGGCAAAGCAATTTGGAAAGAGCATGACAAAGGGAAACCTAAGTGGAACCTAATTGGAATTTTGGAACGGAAATCGCTAGAATTGGGGTTGCTCACCTCCTCCCGTGCACTCACACCCAACCAAACTTCAATTCGAACAGCAGCAATGCCGTCACGTCACGTAGCAGCCCATGCACAGCCACCCGCTGCAGCGCCGCCGCGATCACCGGCCACAGCTCCGTGCGCAGCGCCGCCCAAGACCTAGGCAGACGCCGCACACCACGCCGCCCCAGCGTCGAGATCACGCGGCGCCGGCCCGCCAGCCAGCCAAACGCCGCCGCCGCCCTGCCCTGCCCTCGACCTGGATCTCAACACCTCGTCCTGCGCGCTCGGCGCCATTCTTAGGGTTTGGCTGGCCCGGCCGAACCACAAGATGGCCTCCATCGCTGTGATCTACTACTTATTCGGGAGGGGTCGGTTGTCAGGTCCCTGCTTCTCCGCACCTGACGAAACTGACCAAGCCCGGAGAAATCGACGCTGGAGATTGCTTCGAGGCGAAGATGTACGCCGAGTGGGAGATGGACGGCTACGATGCGCCGCCATGGGTGAAGATCAACGCACTGGATGGACCGATGCCCCCCTGTTCACCGTCATTTGCCCTGAGGGAGATTCTAAACGAAAGGTTCGAACCCCGTGAATTTTGCATCGGATCTTGCAGCGTGTTTGTTTGGGGGGAGTTGGGCGTGGGGAATGGGAGTTTATGGCCCATGGGACTTAATTTCCTTTGATTGACTCAGGGACATGGGAGTTAAGAGGGGAAGGGGAAGGGGAGTTAGGAGGCCCAACTCCCGTAAAACTCTTCCCAGGGGGGACCCTAGTAATTCAGCGTGGGAGTGGGAATTGACGCCAAAAAAAAACTTGAGTTGTTCGTCACGTCCCGCGGCGGAAGGGGGAAAAGGCGCGAAAATCCGAAAGCGCGGTAAAATTCTAGCTAATGACCCCTATTTAGCAGCGCCACCATTAGTCCTCCAAACGAATCGGCGGCCGCTAACTTCTCCCCAATCTCCTCCAGAGCTGGCGGCAAGCACGAACAGGAGCTGAGGTAACCCGTTTTCCCCCTTTCCATCTTGAATTCGTGGAGATTTTCCTGCCAATCCATACCTACAAATCTAGCTGTATCCCATCTGGTTTGGCTAACAAAGTTGGATTCGTTTCTTTTCCTATTACAAACTGATGCAGATCTATTCTTCTTTCTATTTTTTTCCCTGATTCACAGGTCACAGATTTGTTCCATCAGTTCGGTCCCCCCCCCCCCCCTGCAGTTCAGGAGCAAGAGTCACCAAAAGGCCAGAGGTGTGGATTACTACATCGATTTAGTATTTCATTTGCCCCCTTGTTTGATTCATAGAAATACTGTACAGAGGTCTCTGTCTTGATTAGTTCTTGATATCCTTTTTAGAAGCATAGATGGGACATGGATGTGAATAATTACTGGATGCAATCTCTTGTTCTTGTATAAATGTATTTGCTAGTCTTCGGCTGTAGTTGTTGGTCATCACTGACTTGCTGTTGTGGCTGCTATTTGTACATGTAGAGAACCAAGATTGTTCGTGATGCCACCTGACATATACATGAAAAAGGGCAAACCACAATAGCTGCTAACTTGACGTTGTGGCTGCATGTAGGGAACGATATGTATATGTCATATACCACTTGCCTTTGTGTACCTGCCTGCTTCATGCTTCCTGTACTTTCTAAGTTCAGTTTTACATACGAAATTAAGTGTCAAATGTACACACAAAAAAGTCTTGATAGCTGCTACAGATTTCAATGACTTCCAAGTCCCAGCTTTCAGTCATACAAACATTGCATATTTTCCATGATGTACTCACAATATTGTTTCATATTGGGGGGAATATATATAATATAAAAGTAGGAAGTACATTCATGTCAAATTCCATTCCTGGGTATCGGGCGTCGCTTCTTCGGCTAAGTCACTTCATCACATCAGAACCTCCTTTGAGTATCTTGTAACAAAGGTTAAACAAGCTGCTAGCTCGCATGTGCATAATTTGTCTCTCAATTTACTTGTGTACAAAAATCCCTTGGTACTGTAGCAGAACTCAAATAACAATAATAGTTTAAGTAATAACCATGGATTTGAAATATGTCTTTAAATGCCTTATATATACAGAATGGAGAGGGATTTCATCCATATTAAAATGCATCACGGGGGTTCTTTTTCAATGGAAGGTCCACTTACTTATGATGGAGGCGAAGTATCTATTTTTCGAAATTGTGACAGTGAGCGTACATTCTATTTTCGTCTAGTTCGCATGGCTAAAGATGTAGGTTTCAAGGATGGCGATGAGTTATATTATACAGTTCCTGGGTGTAGCCTTGATGAAGGAATTGATCTAGTTCACGATGATAATTCTATTCGTAAGATGTTGAACTTCGCAAAGAAACACAACTTTGCAGAAATCTATGTTAATCATAAAGGCCATGAAAGTGCTTCTGCTAATCCAAATCCAAGACCTCCTCCGGACAGTAACAAGAAACTTCCAGCGGAGGTACTTCACCAAAAAAAGTTATTTTTCTGCATGCATTATTTTTCTTGGGTGCTCATGTGTGACTTGCTGATTGCTTGTTGTTTGGTTGTGTGGTGTTTATCGCATCCTATCTTCTTTCTTATAGCTGATGCTTGTACATAACCATCCTGAATCATGAAAATATTCTAATTGTGCGACATTATCATCTAATTTTGTTCACAGACATGGCACGTCCACCAACAAACCGGGAAACCATAATCTTATGGCACGCAATGAGGCGACGAAGAGTGAAAATACTCATAATCTTATATCTGTTGTTGCAAATATTGATAATGTTACTTAGGAGGAGTCGATGTAGGATTCGTCAAATTAGGCAACCTTCTTGGTATGACCCAATTACTCGAGCACAAACCTTGAACAACAAGATACGAGTAAGCGACACAGAATGCATTTTCCAACTTTGGATGGATAGGCGTTGTTTTAGAGTATTATGTTCTTTGGTAAGAGAAATAGGCGGGTTAAAAGATACTAGGCACATGAGTGTCGAGGAATCGGTTGCCATGTTCCTTCACATACTTGCACATGATGTGAAAAATCGAGCAATCCATCATGATTTCCAGCGTTCGCCTGAATCAGTAAGTCGGAAATTTCATCAAGTTCTAGGCGCAGTTTTAAAACTCTGGAAAGTGTTACTTAAGAAGCCTCGGTCAATTCCGGCCAACTGCACGGATGGAAGGTGGAAGTGGTTTAAGGTACCAAAATGATATTTCAACATAGAAAAGAGTTGTAGGTCCAGTTTTGTTCACGGTCTAACACATTTTGTTCTTACTATAGAATTGTTTAGGCGCCTTAGATGGGGCGTATGTAGAAGTTCATGTGCCCCAAACTGACAAACCAAGATTCCGTTCACGAAAGAATGAAGTTGCAACAAATGTTCTTGGTGTATGTGCGCCGGACATGCAATTCATTTATGTGTTACCGGGTTGGGAAGGATCAGCAGCTGATGGGAGGGTGCTTCGAGATGCTTTGTCAAGATCAAATGGCCTTAAGGTTCCTCGTGGTAAGAGATAATATTAAAATGGTCCATCCTAGTTAAATGTATATATTGTATACATAGTTAACAAACCCATACACATGTTCCTATTGCATAGGGTGCTATTATCTAGTCGATGCTGGATACAAGAACTGTGAAGGATTTCTTGCTCCATACAGAGGACAGCGGTACCATCTCAATGATTGGAAAAATCCCCCAACAAAAAAAGAGGAATTGTTTAACATGCGGCATTCGTCAGCAAGAAATGTGATTGAGAGGATTTTCGGATTATTCAAGATGCGATGGGCTATCATTAGGAATCCCTCTTATTATCCTTTTGATACACAAGTTGACATAATTTTAGCATGCTGCTATATTCACAATCTGATACGACAACAAATGCGTGTTGATCCCTGCGAACAGTATCTAGATGAGTACATGCTACGCCTTCAACAACAACAAGTAAATGAGGATGTCATTCAGTCCACCGAAACATCATCAGAATGGACTGAGAAAAGAGATAAATTAGCTGATGAAATGTGGAAAGTTTGGACAGAGAAAAGACGTGATCGCTGATACACGCTACTAGATGTTAGGTGGAGGATCTTAATTGTTTATTCAGCAACCTATGAGTGTCCAAACATTCTTCATCAATATTTGTTTCGTCCCATATGTCGTAGTTGCTTATGTTTCTTTTTATTCACTTTTCTGTGATAGGAGATATTGATTAATGTATGAACATCATATCTCATTTATGACCATCTATATTCTTTATCATTTGTATATACATTTTTATTGTCCTATTAAAATCTAGCAGAATACCAAGCCAAAGGAGAGCAAATTGACATCCAAAAAGAGAGACAAGAGGACATGGACAGCGGAGGAGGAAAAGTTACTTATTGACATTCTATATGACATGAATGATTCATCTTGGAAAGTAGACACGGGTCACAAGTCCGGCTATCTTACATATATTGAGAAGAAAATGGCTGAAGTACTCCCACATGCTGATCTCAAAGCTGATCCACATATCAGGTCAAAAGTTAAGATTTTGAAGAAACAACTTCCCTATGTTCTGGAAATTATGCAAAATGGTAGTGGATTTGGATGGGATGATGAGAAGAAGATGGTAATCGGAGATAGAGAGACATATATGGGTTGGGCAAAGGTACACTATGTCAAATAAATAGACAAAGTAATCTGTTATGTTTCATTTTTTGTGCATTATAATTTGTTTTCTAATGGAAAGTCATGCTCTCTTTGTAGTCCCGTGAAGGAGCAGGTCCTCTGTACATGAAGCCTATGGTTAATTTTGACAAGCTATGTGAGGTTTATGCTAGCGATTTGGCTAAAGGAGGCAGTGCTAAAGGTCCCGGAGAAGAGGAAGTTGTAGAAGTTGAAGAAACAGCAGATGCAGAACCTACTAGCCAACCGGCCAAGGAGAATTCTCCTCAAGCACATGAGAACACCAACCCATCTGGTGGTTCTAGGCCTGGTCGTAAGAGAACATACCCTGATGATGATGCACTAGAATCAGGCCTTATAAGTGTGTCCAACACAATTGCAATGTTCTTGGAAGCAGAACAGGACAATGCAAAAACCATGAACGGTTTACAGAGGGCGTTTATGCATGAAGCTGAAGTTCATGAGCAAGCATCAGCCAACAGAACCAAGTTACTTGATATTCTGCAGAATCTTAAAGATCTCAGTAAAGAAGAAGTTGTTATGGCTGTTCGTGTTATTGGTGGTGACGCTGGAAAGACCGAGCTTTTCATAAAGTTGCGTGATGATTTCAAAGTACTATTTGTTCGCCAGGAGCTTGAGGCGGCCAAAAAATAAGCGAATACCCAGATTTGAACTTCCAGATTAGCAGCTCATATATTCTTTTCTGCTCAGGACTTGTAGTTGTTTTCTTTCAACTCATCACTTGCAACACTCAGTGCCTTCATTTATTTTTTTATATAATCTCGTCTTATACTCTTGGAAAGGATACTTTCATATGTTCATCTGCTAGTTAAAATACTTGCTTCATGTCTTTGCTCTCATTTGCTGGGATTGACTGTTGATGATTTGCTTGATGGACTATTCAATACATCCAGCAAGCATGACACCTATTATCCGGTATCTCCTTCCTGACCTGGTATCATCTGATATGTTGTATGTATGCAAGTCTATTGATCAAATGCAAAATTGTTGCTATCAACATTTTCTCTCTTTCTTAGGCGTGGAGCAAATAAAGTCAAAATATGAGTATTTTCTTATTGCAGACCTGATTAACGGTAACACTCATTTGCCCAGCTCATAGAATAATTCCCATTCCTATAACCACGAACCAAACAAAGGAAAATAACTCCCTGTTGATTTCCCACTAATAATTCCCACCACACACCAAGCATGGGATTGGGACTAATAGTCTACTTCCCAAGTCCATTCCCTTCATAAACTCCCCCTCCTAAACTCCCATTCCCAATCCCTCAAGCTTCCAAACACGCTTTTGAAGTTTGGTACTGAATTCGTCCTCGTTTCGGTGCCAATTTGTATTTTCTCATCGATTTTTTTTACTATCTTGTTCATCGATTTGTTCTTGGGTTCTGTCACTGCTCCCTGCACGGCCATCCGAATCCGTTCACCGCCTCTGTCACTGCTCCCTGCTTCTGCTGCATCAGGAACGCAACGCAATACAATGGCCGACGACCACATCAGATCACAGGTCATATCCCCGTATATAACCCCAGCCAGCGCAAGTAAACACAAGGAGGCAGCCACGGAGAATTATTGTTACAGTAATTCTATTGTTTCGTTTCAGGCAGAGGTACTTGGAAAATCCACAAAGTGTTACATACACAAGTTCAGATAATCTTATTACTTTGCAGGAATCAGTGAAGACGAAGGCTGTTCGTTGTTGACGTTGCCGGTGCTCTGCCGTGGCGCCTCCGCAGCAGCAGCACGGTCAGTGAGGTTCCATGTCCACGCCGGGGTCATGCGAGAGTATGATCATCTCGGCAGGCTCGCTCGAGGAGCCGTCGAAGAAGCCCGTCCTGGACTCCGAGTTTGTGCCAAGGAGGTCGTTGACGACCACATGAACAGAGGTGCTGTCAGTTGATGCCGCAATCTTGCTTCTGTCGTTGCCATCAGCGCGGACCGCAAATGAGTCCGTGGAGTCCGGCATTTCATGAGCAGCTGCCACATTTTTGGTTTGTTGACTTTGGCATCGCGTCTCCTCTGCTTTGCTCAACTCAACATCATGAGCAGGTGAAGAGCTTCGACGTCTGTCTGGCGAAGTGGTGTTGCTGGTAGCACCTTCATCATCATCTTCAGAGCCTGTCAGTGGGTTTGCAGCTTCACCATCTTTGCCCTGACGGATTCCAAGGATCATGAGGCTACTTGTGTCCTGATGATCAGTGGCCACCATTTCCAAAGTTCCATCCTCATCATGGTTGGACGATGATTCCATGGTATCAGGGTTTTCGACGATCAACATTTTATCTGCATTGACCCCTCCAGGGAAGCTCCTAGCACTTTGGTTTTGCTTCTCTTGGACGGTTGTTTCAGTGTCCACATGGCCGATACCCACCTCTCTGCCAGTTTCAACAATGGTCTGCATGCCACCGAAACTGAGCCTGCGAAACAGGTTTGCATTTCCAGAATCCCCGAGAATCGATGATTTATCACCTGTGACATCTTCGCAGCAGCCATGGATCCTTTGCTGTTCATCTTGCGGTTGCACTTCAGTTTCGAGATAAGCTCCAGGCATCACAGTACATGTGTCATTAGATATCAAACAGATGCTATTGAGTTTACAGTTCTCATCTGATACTTTCAGCATGTTCTCGGTATTGCCAGCAACATCTTCACAGCAGCCTTGGATCCTTTGCTGTTCATCTTGCAGCTGCACTTTGGTTTCAAGATAAGCTCCAGCCAGCTGAGTACATCTGTCATTAGATGACAAACTGACGCTCTTGAATTTACAGTTCTCATCTGATACTGTCAGCATGTCCATAGGTTTGGTGTCGTTTGGAACCAATGCAGTTTCACTTTCATACTCCTCTCCATGGTAAGATGCACTTGCTAACCGCGTCTTCTTCCTTGCTGCTTCTTGAACATCGGCAGTATAATCCGCTCCTCCTTCAACATTTGGATCCTTAGCACGCCGCTTAAAGTCCAAGAAAGGGGTACTGATTTGTTCTTTAACAGTGACTTTGCAGCTCTCATGTACTTCAGCAAAGAGGGGTTTATTTGATTCTCTGTCACAAGAGATGTCGAAGAAACTTGTCCTGGACTCCGAGTTTGTTCCAAGTTCGTTGATGACCAGATGAACAGAGGTGCTGTTAGTTGACATACCAATCTTGCTTCCGTAACCCTCGGCGCAGACCACAAATGAGTCCGTCGAGTCTGACATTTCATGGGCAGCTGCTATATGTTTGGCTTGGTAACTTTGGTATCGCATCTCCTCTGCTTTGCTCAACTCAACATCACCAGGAGGTGAACTGCTTCGACGTCTGTTCGGGGACAGGGCGTTGGAAGTAGTATTTTCATCATCTTCAGAGCCTGTCAATGGGTCCGTAGCTTCACCATCTTTGCCCTGAGGGAGGGTGCCGGTGTCCTGATGATCAGTAGCCACCATTTCCAAAGTTCCATCCTCATCATGGCTGGGCAAGGATTCCATGGTTTCAGGATTTTCGAGGATCAACGTTGTATCTGCATCAACCACTCCATAGCAGCTCCTAGAACTTTGGTTTTGTTTCTCTCGGAGGGATGTTTCAGTGTCCACATGGCCAAAACCCACCTCACTGCCAGTTTCAACAATGGTCTCCATGTCACCGAAATTGAGCCTGCGAAACAGGTGTGCATCTCCAGAATCTCCAAGAACCGATGATTTATCACCTGTGACATCTTCACAGCTGCCTTGGATCCTTTGCTGTTCATCTTGCAGTTGCACTTCGGTTTCGAGATAAGCTCCAGCCATTTGAGTACAGGTGTCATGAGATGACAAACTGATGCTATTGAGTTTACAGTTCTCATCTGATACTGTCAGCATGTTCTCAGTGTCACCAGGAACATCTTCACGGTAGCTTTGGATCATTTGCTGTTCATCTTGCAGCTGCACTTTGGTTTCAAGATAAGCTCTGGCCATCTGAGTACATGTGTTATTAGATGACAAACTGATGCTCTTGTGTTTACAGTTCTCATCTGATACTGTCAGAATGTTCTCTGTATCACCGGTAACATCTTCACTGCAGCTTTGGATCCTTTTCTGTTCATCGTGCAGTTGCACTTCGGTTTCAAGATAAGCTCCAGCCATCTGAGCACTGGTGTCATTAGATGACAGACTGATGCTCTTGAGTTTACAGTTCTCATCAGATACTGTCAGCATGTCCATAGGTTTGGTGTCTTTTGGAACCAATGAAGTTTCACTTTCATACTCCTCTCCATGGTAAGATGCACTTACTAACCGCATCTTCTTCGTTGCTGCTTCCTGAACATCGGCAGTAGGATCTCCTCCTTCAACATTTGGATCCTTGGCACACCGTGTAAAGTCCAAGAAAGGGGTCCTGGTTTCTTCTTCAACACTGACTTTGCAGATCTCATGTACTTCAGCAAACAGCGGGTGTTTATTTGATTCTTTGTCACAGGAGCTGTCGAAGAAACTTGTCCTGGACTCTGAGTTTGTTCCAAGTTCGTTGATGATCAGATGAACAGAGGTGCTGTCAGTTGACATCCCAATCTGGCTTCCGTAACCCTCGGCGCAGATCGCAAATGAGTCCGTGGAGTCTGAGATTTCATGGGCTGCTCCATGTTTTGTTCGGTAACTTTGGTGTCGCATCTCCTCTTCTTTGCTCAACTCAAGATCACGAGGAGGTGAAGTGCTTCGACATCTGTTCGGCGACAAGTTGATGGTACTATCTTTATCATCTTCAGAGCCTGTCAGTTGGTTTGTAGCTTCACCATCTTTGCACTGAGGGAGGGTACTGGTGTCCTGGTGATCAGTTGCCACCATTTCAAAAGTTCCATCCTGATCATGGTTGGGCAAGGATTCCATGGTTTCAGGATTTTCGATGATCAACCTTGTATCTGTATCAACCACTCCAGAGCAGCTCCTAGCACTTTGCTTTTGTTTCTCTTGGAGAGATGTTTCAGTGTCCACATCGCCAAAACCCACCTCACTGCCAGTTTCAACAATGGTCTGCATGTCACCAAAACTGAGCTTGCGAAACAGCTGTGCATTTCCAGAATCTCCGAGCAATGATTTTTCACCTATGACATCTTCACAGCAGCCTTCGATCCTTTGCTGTTCATCTTGCAGTTGCATTTCGGTTTCGCGATAACCTCCAGCCATCTGAGTACAGGTATCATTAGATGACAAACTGATGCTATTGAGTTTACAGTTCTCATCTGATACTATCGGCATGTTCTCAGTATCACCTGTAACATCTTCACGGCAGCCTTGGATCCTTTGCTGTTCATCTTTCAGTTGCACTTCGGTTTCGAGATAAGCTCCAGCCATCTGAGTACATGTGTCATTAGATAACAAACTGATGCTATTGAGTTTGCAGTTCTCATCTGATACTGTCAGCATGTCCATAGGTCTGGTGTCTTTTGAAACCAATGCAGTTTCACTTTCATCCTCCTCTCCATGGTAAGATGCACTTGCTAACCGTGTCTTCTTCGTTGCTGCTTCCTCAACATCGGCCAAATAATCTGGATCTCCTCCTTCAATATTTGGATCCTTAGCATGCTGCTTAAAATCCAAGACAGGGGTCCTGGTTTTTTCTTCAACAGTGACTTTGCGGCTCTCATGTACTTCAGCAAACATTGGTGGTTTATTTGACACTCTGTTAGAGGACCCGATCAAATTTTTACTACCTTCAGGAACAAACAGCCTTTTGCATGCACCATATCGATCAGGTTCTTTAGTAGATACATCCCACAGGACTCTCTGAATGTTGCTTGGTTTTCCACCAGAGAACTTGTTGGATCTTCTGTCATCGTCCCAGACAAATGAATAGTCCAATGCTGGACCTTTTATCATCTTATGAGCTGAAGGCATACCCAACGTTGCACGATTATCACATGGAAAGGACTTGCTCTGCTGTGCCCTCCGCCGTTTTCTCCTCTGATTAGGGGAACTGAAAGACTTAGCATTCTTTGATGGGAATGGTTTGGTCTTGAACTTCTGTCTTTGAACAAAAGATTCAGGTCTTCCCAATAACCGAGCAAACACGCTTTTTCGCCCTTCAATGTCAGCGCGAAGCTTTGAATCTGCCGGGGGTTGATGGCAATCATCTTTCTTCCTGACACATGGTTGGTGGAAAGCTGTGTTCTCTTCAGAGTCACTACTGCCTTTAGATTCTGAAGAGTGGCTCTCATCTCCAAGCAAATCAAATAGAGTATCAACACCATCTGAAGTATCATCCTCCAGCTGTAGTGGTATATAATCATCAGTAAACTTGTCATCCACTGCTTCTTGGGTGCCAGGTTCAGTGACAACGTCTGTATTTGCTGCAGTGTGCAAGGAAGATCTTGAGCTGTTGGACTTAGCCACATCAGAGATGTCTAGTTGTAACTCTCTATGCTTTAATGACATAGGCTCAGATAACTTGTGACTCGGCGATGCTGCATGTTCCCCAACATTGGAGGAGGTACATGTTTGACAGGGGCTTTTCAATGAACCGTGTGAAGTGCTATTTGAACCAGACTGGTTATCAGTTTGGTTAACCACAGAAGAAATATCAGACTCCCTTGGAGGTTCATACTGTAACCTTGGATTTTGACGAGGCTGTAATCTGTTCCTTGAAGAAAACAAGTGAAGAAGCTTTACAACCTGTATCAAAGAAACACCCTGGGATCAGTAGCTAACGTAAATTAACATAACACCAGAAGACTGTGAAACAGGCTTGTTGATGTGTCAAACCATAATTAAACTTGTTTCTTGCGAAGTAATAATTATCCTGTACAGCATCTTCAAATTCACTTTCCATCAAAGGCTTGCAAAACCAAATCCTCTTAAAGCGTATCTGTATTTAGTGAACACAGCAGGAAAAGTATTAGTCTGTCTCCCATAATATGCCAGGAAGGGCAAATTCCAAAGCATCACAGAAAATTGCTGACAGTTTCCCTTTACCATCTGAAAGGTGCAAATTAGTGTGAAATATGGAATAAGTGGAGGATAGATGCTCCAGGTGGGTTATCAAAGACATGTCACTGAGAAATTTCATAGAAACCCTGGAATATATAACTATGCTTGGTATGTCTAAAACATATTCATACCTGACAAGGATACTGAAACCCTGATGAGGCATATGCACCAGGAATGATATTCATGGCTCCATCTGAAGTTGCTTCAAACACCCCATGAAGCTTACGTTGCTCAACATCATACAGGAATAGTGTCGCGCCAGATTTCACTTTATGTATAAACTCAATACATTTAGACGAAAGGCCAAAAAGCTTTCTGTGGAAGCACTCC
Source organism: Triticum aestivum (assembly GCF_018294505.1). Taxonomy (NCBI): domain Eukaryota; kingdom Viridiplantae; phylum Streptophyta; class Magnoliopsida; order Poales; family Poaceae; genus Triticum; species Triticum aestivum. Next base: position 92,713,256 of record NC_057812.1, on the reverse strand, counting down.
TTCCTGGTCAGGTGGTTGCACAGAAAAATTGCTCCATCATAGGCTGGAACATTCTTACTCTGTACCTTCCCCATCCAAAAATTCATTGGTTTTCTTTGATACCATGAAACAATCAGAACGAAAAAGGGTCAGGATATTAAAAATTAACTCAAATTAAAAGAGAAGAATCTAGAACATGCTTTCTAAGAACATGCAGTTATATACTTCCTCCGTCCGGAATTAGTTGACACTCAGACGAATGTATCTAGCACTGAAATACGTATAGATAAATCCGTTTGAGCGTCAGCTAATTCCTAACGGAGGGAGTATATTGTATAAAACTGTAAGATAAGGCAACAATACGATGGTATGAAGCCAATCATCAATCATGACCAGAAGCTCATTTTTTTTCCTTCAGGAAATCTGCAGCGGAGTTCCTACCTACAAACAAACACGCTGAACTGAAGACAAACAAACAACTGCCAAAAGAGGATTGGCATGAAACACAAACACGGACATCTTAATGGCAGCACAAATATGGCGTAACACTTTTCAGTTTGACTAACCAGCAAATGGGGCCCCATATGCAATCCATTCCCATTCCCCACCTTGTGGGTCTACACTGCCTGATTTTGCAATGAAGCATGGCTTTCGACTGAACCATTTACATGTATTCTTTGCAACTGGAACAAGAGATGCAGAGGTTCTCCCCTGACATAGTGTTCCAGTAAGGGTTAAAAACTTGCAGATTTAACATTCAATAACGCCTGCCTGAAAACCATCAAGATCCCCATCCCTACTACTTACTCCAACAAGTGTGATGCTAACAAGAGCAGCTCCAACTAGCAGGATTTGTGCACAGGAAATCTTGCTACGATATATGCGCACATCTGACGAACAGAACCATCCATGGGCGCCCGCTAGAGAAGGGGCACCCCACAACCGTCGGCCTGGTCGCCGTTGTGAAACCATCGCAAGAGCAAGAAGCCGCCGATTGCTACGCCGCGCAGGCAAGATGCCGTGCCAAGACACGGCGGTCTTGGACGGACGGGCGGGCGGGCGGGCGGATCCCCTGCTCTTCGGTTCTTGGGAGGGTTTTAGCGCTAAAAAACAAACAGAAACCCCAATTTTCCTACCCTGCCAGGAACGATTTCTAGAGAGATTCCCCCCTCCTACAAGGACGATGCTGGCATGCCGCGACGAACACAGGGCGAGATCACGGGGCCGGAACAGGAAAATCATGGCGAGAACAGGGACGGCCTAAGCATGGATTGCGGGGCAAAGCAAGAAGTGAAAAAAAAAGGAGTAACAGGGGAAGAAACAGAGCAAGAAGCAAGGTACCGGAGGCCAATGCAGGAGGAGGGCGGCGGCGCGGCGGACTGGATCGGGCTCGGGCCAGGCGGCGAGCTCGTCGGTGGGATTGGGGGAGGAGGAGGAGGGGTGAATGCCTGGCTTCCCGGTGGGGGTTTTCCTCTCCCTCCCTCGCTCGCCTTTACTTTTGGCTTTCTCGCTTGGCAGGGGAAGGCTGGATGGGTTGGTGAGGCGATCAGAGGGTGGCAGAACCCCCCATCCCCTTCTCTCTCTAGCCCTCTCTCGTCTTCATTGCGAGCTTTGCCTTTCTCCTTTTCTGTTAGTTTCTTTCCGTTGCAGTCTGAAGTCTGATCGTGTGCCCCTCCCGTTCTGGTGCAGCGACGCGGCGCTCGTTTTGGCTCGCCACCGGCACGAAGCTTCCGCGGCGATCCTGTTTGCTCGCCCGTGGTGCTGCCGTCCCGAATGGTAATCACGTACGTACACGATACCGCCGTGCTCCCCTAACTGGCTAACTTGTTGCTGGATCGGTAATGGGAATGTGATGGATCGTCTCATTTGGTTGATGCTGCTGCGGCCGGTCACGTGACATCGTGTTGGACGCACTGAGTGAGACCCTTGGGACCGTCCATTTCATGTGCGACTTTGTACTCCCTTTTATATGTGCGATAACTCAAAACGGCGCCCAGCCTCAACAGTAAATTCAGAAAAGTACATCAGAAGATTAAAAAAAATATTCTGAATTTCTTTGGCAGCTAATAAGATGCTCATGCAAGCAGAATTTCAGATTGTTCGGACATCTGAAGAGGTCGTATATGAAAACAAAATTGGCTCCTGATACTGTTTTTTTGTTGTTGTCAAAGTTCATCTATTTTTCTTTGTCGAGGAGAAATATAGAACTGCCGAATTAAGATGCTTCGAAATCCAACAAGGTTTTACTCTCACCTTTTGAATGTTTGAATAGCGGTGCTGCTAACTAGCTACTCCCTTTCTTTCTGTTTATAGGAATCAATTTAAAAATCTCGCCAACCATGACAGATGGTGAATGGTGCAATAATTTTTGTACTAGTCTGCAAACGTACTCTCTCAGTGCTATTTCAAAAGTACCATGTCCTCCTGTTTTGTTCAATAAATAAAAGCGACCCTTTGTGAATCAGATGGCCAAGCGACACTGATTCTGCAATCGTAATCGACTATGTTTCTGTTAACGAAGAAGCATGTGATTGTGTCTGAAAATACCCTTTTTTGTAGATTCGAACAACCCAATCCACCTAAAATGATCTACACAAACATGCATGCATTACGCTGCACTACCCACAATGCCGAAAAATACATTTGAACCTGTGCTTGAGCGCCCGGGCAGTCTCCTCATAATGTGCGTATCATTTTTGTTGGCAAACACTTATAATAGGATTACTCACGTCTCGTCGACCATCTCGTTTAGGCGTATCTCATGGGTCCCCACTCATTGCACCCCCTTTTTCATCAACTCTCCTACTAGTGCCATGGATGGGGTCGGGAGGTGGAGCTCAAGTGGAGACCCACAATGCCTCATCCCTTGATGTGTCCTCTTCCCAAGCGCCTCTCCTCCTCCTCCGGCCCACATAGAGTTCATTCAATGGACCAACTTAGAGATGAATTTCTAGTTGGAGACCCTCGGAGTCAGGTGCATGAGCTCGAATCCATGCCAGCCAAGAGCTTCGTTGCTGAGGCTGGTGGCGCTGCAGCAAGGTTGTTGTCGGCTATGTCGTTAGGCCAGGTGGTGGTGGTGCAAGGTAGTCATCAGCATGGGTGGCAGTTCTGGCCTGCAAGACCATGTCTATATGTGACCTCAACATGATCCATGTTCCAATGGGTGGGAGCGACATTTTCCATGTTGTAATGGGTGACCAAAGGCCCACACCATGCAAGTTGGAGGTGACTGCAACATGGTCCATGTTGCAATGGATGACTGTAACATGATGCATGTTGCAATGGGTGACCCCAAGACCCACGTCATGCAAGCTAGAGGTGATGGCGACATGGTCTATATTGCAATGGGTGATCGTAGTATGATCAATATTGCAATAGTGAACAAAGGCCCATGCGTTGCCTGGTGACCTTGCGAGCGCAACAAGGCTTGTGTTGCAAAGTCTCGGAGCACAACATGGCCCTTGTTGCAAAGGTTGAGGCTAACGCGATGGGAGAGGGCTGTCTTGGGCACCATCCAATGGCTGCTGAGGCAGCTGATCCAATCGATTCATCACTCAGCCGATGTGTAGCGTCCGTTTTTTGGTTTCTAGTACGACCCAAATTATAACTGTTTTTGTTGTAGATGCCTTTGGATTTGATTGGTATTCAACATTGGTAAGAATTGATGAGGGTCAGTTACTTTCAGAGAAGGAAAAAAAATGATTCAACGGGCATCGGTTTATGGTTGATGGAATTAATGTGGCATGGTAAAATCTTTTAGCTTGATGTGAAAAGTTCAGTGTAGAAAAGTTCATAGTGAAGAAAATATAATCCTACCTTACTATTCATTCAAATAGTGGTTTTGAATATAGCTTTCATTTCACCATTTTTCCCCAAAATACAATGGATATCATTTATTCGTTAAACCTCATATGTGAGTATACCGATCGACCATTTATGTTACAGAAAAAATCAGGTTTTTTTTAAAAACATCCTACTATTTAAAAAAAATACTATTCATAAGGGGTTCCCGTGGAACCATGTTCCATAAATCCGTGTTGATGCAAGTAGCCACTATGAAATATGCAAAGGTTTTATTATGGACTGGGGAATTTAAAATGATTTCAACCAAGTTGAATTATCACTATTCGACTTTAAACTCCAAACTATGTATTTTAATCATGATTTACGCAGACTATATTAATGTAATCACGTCACTATTGTAAAACATCATCAAAATTTCCAACAATACAGTGCGTTCAAATCAATTGGATGACCCATGTTACAATTGATATTACAAAACGACGTAATGTCTCACCATTTAAGAAACACAATTTCACCACAGTAACATTGACTATGATGATGTACCTTTTATTAAGTTTTTTCAAATACGTGCACAGAAATATAGAATATGCTTAAGAAGCAAAATCATGGATAATAGTAGATAAAAGTTTAGTTGCAACTTGTGACATCGGGGTGAAAGACATGTAGGCACTAGACCGAATTGAAGTCCATTTCCATATAATGATCGATGAAGAAGATTTTACGGGTGTCCATCACTGTTTCCGCCTCCTCCACCTTCGCCACCACCACTTCCACCATTTTGACCATTGCCTCTCCCTCCACCGTTGCCAGAAGCATTAGCATTGGCATAAGCACCACCGGGCCAGTACCCATTGTTTGACTCACTAGCACCAGAGCCAGTGCCGCCACCATTCCCATAACCACTAGATCCATCGTAGCCTCTACCTTGTCCTCCGCCTCGACCGCCACCATGACCACTAGCACTAGAAGATCCACCGAAAGGGTCTGGACCAATCTGGGTCGAGCCTGAGCCCAAGGCAGATCCAGATCCACGTCCAGACCCACCATTTTTTCCACCACCACCGCCTCCTCCTCCTCCACCACCACTTCCATGGACGAACCCCCCATTTTCATCATTTCCTGCAGACCCAACAGCAGCCCCAGACCCTGATCCAGCACCATTGACGGACCCACCACCCTCTCCTCCTCCCGTGCCGGTTCCTTCGGAACTAGAGTATCTAGCTACCCTTGCAGCATTGGCTAACCCAGTGCCGAACAGGACAATCAAACTAAGAGCTAAGCATTTAGTGACTGCCATATCACGAGCTTTGCTAGAGTGCAAGATGAGATGTCTGCTAAACTCAAAGAATAGCATGGGTATTTATAGGACCAGAAGCCATGACTGGCTCTTTGTGTCAATGCTTCGTTGCATGGTACGCGGCAAGAACTCCCGTAAGAGATCAAGTAATATGCAAGTGGAGGCTTATACACAACTGGTGGATGGATCGGAGCTCTTTGCGTGCATTAGTGGATAAACATGTTGTTTATCTGATTAGTCTTCGTACACAAGTTTGCCTGTCACGAAGCTCGAGAGCACAGTACCACACACAGTTGATACGATTGAATGGATCTGTGAGTGAGATCGTCAAAAGAAAGATTGATCTCAAAACGAAATGTAGAGCTAGCGCTCCTACCAACCTCTTGTACTGTAAGGACCTCTAGCAGTCTGCTCCTCGGTCAGGAAAAGGTCTTACAACAAACACACATATTTTCAGTATTTAAAGTGGTTTTTAATTGCGAGCATAAGTTATAGCTAGATTTCTTCTTATATACTCCCTTTGTAAACAAATATAAGAGTGTTTAGATCACTACTTTAGTGATCTGAATGCTCTTATATTTCTTTACGGAGGGAGTAACAAATAAAATAAACTTAGATTTAACCATACTTTTTTTTAGAAAAGGAGGATGACCCCCGGCCTCTGCATCTGGGAGATGCATACGGTCACTTTATTGATTATTCTCGAGAACCTTACAAAGTGTTACAACAATAAGCCTGAATCCACCATCTAGGCAACATATGTCGCTACTCCTATCCATATGATGAAGGGGTGCTAGCTAGACCACTACCCAGACCACTCACCTAATCCTAACATCAAAAGCCGGAATCCCCAGCCTAGCCACATACCGGGTCTGGGGCATAAACCGGTCTGACGCACTCAAATGTGTCGTCTCCACCATCTTCCACTGGTCCATCTCCAAGCAGATTGAGGTGCCAACCTTGGCAGGCTCCTCCGCCATCAACGCCACCATGACGCCAAATGACGACCACCACCTACGCTAGAACATCGCCAAACAAATGGAGCGCTACCACAAGATGAAGATCAGCGGTAGAATAGATAAAACGCCGCACACATTGCCGCCGCCAAACACCTCACACACACCACAAAGCACCCACCGTGCTTCCGGGAACCCCAGACGACGCCTTCAAGAAGGAACGCCATGAAGGTACGACGCCGTCGCCGCAAGGGGAACTAGAGCTTTCGCCCAAATGAAGAGCACAATAAGAAACGGGATAGGACCTCGACAAGGCCTCCAAAAAGGAAACCGACGCCCACAAGGCGCCACCATTGTCGTGGCCTCCGCTGACGGCCAAGAGTTTCCCCCGATCCCGCCCCCGTCCCATCCACCCGGCCAAAGACCTGGCCAGGGGAGCGCACGCAGCCGGAGAAGGCGTTGGACTTCATCGAAGCAGGCACGCCGGGTGACGGGGCACCCCGACCCACCGTAGTAGACGTCCACCGAGACCTCACCACACGCACAGCCGAAGTCGCGGACCACCAGCTCCCACGGCCGTCGCCCGTCGAGAGGCCACGCCGTTCACACCGCCTGAGGCCGCCGCCCCGGCATCCACCCACCGCGCACATCCCGTCAAAACACGGAGAACGACCCACACCGCCGCCACCAGGGGGACCACACCGCGAGCACCCAAGCCGGGCGACAAGGCAGGGCCGCGCCGGCCAGATCCGGGCGGATCTGGCGATCCCCGGCCCACCAGCCGCCAGAGAGGAGCCGACCCCAATCCAGGGCCGAGCTGGCCTGATCTGGCAGTCGGACCTTCCCAGGAGACCCTCACACCGGATCGGGAGGAGGGCTAGCGACAGCTCCACGACCGACGGCCGCCACAGAGGGCCTGTGTCGGCGGCCACCAGGAGCTGGGGAGGCGGGCGGCGGCGTCTGATGCGGGGTGGGGGCGCCTCCA
>NC_057812.1:92703219-92706223 GCF_018294505.1 Triticum aestivum | reverse complement strand
TAGCCTTCAACAGTGGGATGTTATCTATGAACGAATGATGTTCCCAAGAGTAGCATCGAGCCTCGAAACGGCAAGCCATGCTTGAAGCTAAGTCAGTATGGATCTAATTGATTGCTAAACTGAAGGAACGATCTCTGTCGAAGATTCTCAATAGAAAGTGCCTAGCTCTGGAACGATGGACGAAATCATACCTATTTGAATTGAAGAACATTCTGTAACCTTATTTTTGAGTGGGGAAGGACAATAAGCACACAAGCAAACAATCATCTAACCATTAGTATGAACTCCTAGGGGCAGCTTGAGGCAAAGGGTATATGGTTGTGTAGCGGCGACAGTGGCATTTCTTGTCCACCTTGTGGTCTCTAGTGGCGAGACATAGGTGGTTGTGATCCTATCTCATGTACGAGGGTGGCCATGGCGGCCTGCTAGGTCCCAAAATGCTGGTTCTCTGCTTGGGCGCGCGACTGCGTCGTGGTCCCGCGCTGCAATGTAATTATTGTGGCTAGACTAGAGGGTCTTGGATCTTCGAATCCGGCAGCAACGAGGAGTACGTTTTGCCAACCGGTTCTTGGGCCACAAGCGAGGACGATGGATCACGAGGACCCTGCGGGATTGCCGAAACATACTGAATTGGGATTTTGGCCATGTGAGTGACCTTCCTCCCTCGTCAACCTCCATCGCAACTTCATTTTTTGAGGCTTTGGTGGCGAAAGGCTATTGTCGCGGCTTGACTGTCTGCTTGTACGTGCATGGTATTCACTTGCATGGCATCTCATGTCAAGACCATGATACATATGTAGTTGCTGGGATCACGGAAAGTGGTGTTGTGACATCACATGATGACTTTGATTGGTGGTGCTTCTCGAGTACCCGATCTTGAGCTTCGGGGTGAAAACCCTAAATTTGACCTATTTGGTTATATCTGACAATGGCGATGTTTTTTGCATCGTTGCCTTGTGGACGACATTGCTCTGAGTTGATCTTCAGGGTGAAACATAGGATCTTGCCTTCTGTGGTTTGATCCAGGACCGGCGGTGCTTGAGTATCATTCCTTCTCTGAAGGCGTTGCTATTGAAGAACTTTTTGTTGTTGTGATGTCAAAAGATAGTTGGTGCAGATATGTTCGTTCTATAGTTTGTTGCTCGCTCTTTTGATCGCTTTGAATTTGTTTCTTTTTTGCTCCTCCGTCTTGGCATGGATTTGATCTTGTATGACTTTGCTCTTTGCCAGCGTGCTTTTTTGTGTGTGTGCATTGGTGTTGACTGTCTACATCCTAATTATATAGAGACCGGATATGTGCGCATTTTGTTTGTTGATGCTTTATTTTAAGTCAATAAAAATCCATTATTTATGGAAAAAAACACAAAATTAAGGTGACCACAACCGACGACTTTGCATTTAAAATAAACAAGAATGGCGACAGCTTTAACAGTAGGATAGAGAGGAGCGATAAGAAAGAGTGCATGAGTACAAGGAAAGGAATGAGACTCTGCATCTGAGCTCTGGACGCCTAAATAAAACATAGTTCTTCAACTCCATTTTCATCTAACCAAGCAAATATACTAAGGTTGGACGATCCAAGATTCAAACTCATCGTAACTAATATCCATGACGATCTATGGAAATGCTTCTAGCTCCACTTGATTGTCAAACCGTTGAGTGCGGAGCACAACACGCAGTAGATTTCAGGTTTCCATGTACATCTTGGCACATACGTACGCATGTACAGCTCGACCGCAAGCTCCGAGGTCGTCGCTGCATTGTCAACCCAAGCTAGTTCATCGTTCGGCGCATGGAATCTTATGGAAGTTGCAGTCAACTTGATCAATCAGCTAGACAGCTCCAACTACTACTGAGCCAGTAACCAGCTAAAACTAAAACTAGAGCGCCCCTTGCTTGGGCTCGCGGCACTATAAGTACCCATGCAAACTTCCACGTACCCATATTCATCTCAGCATCCACTTTACAAGTTTACAACACACACCAACAATGGCTGGTATCAAACTTGTAGCACTTGGTTTTGTTGCCCTGCTAGTAGTTGGACTATCCAATGCTGCACGGGTAGCTAGATTGTCTAGTGCAGAGGGGCAAGGTCAGGGAGGGGGAGTGGGAGGTGGAACCGGAACCGGTGCTGGGGCAGGGTCTGGGGGTGGCGATGGGTCGGCTGGCAGTAGTGTTAGTACGTCTGGGTCGCCGGATCATGCCCGGGCTAGTTCCGGTGGTGGTGGTAGTGGTGGCGGCGGTGGTGGTAGTGGTGGCAGTGGGTATGGCTCTGGGTCAGGGTCAGGATCTAGCTCAAGTACTAGCCGTGGTGCCGGAAGAGCATGGATTGGCGGTGGGCGCACTGACGCCGGAGGTGCTGGCGGTGGTGGAGGTGCCGGAAGAGGAGACGGTGACCAAGGATCTAGTGGCCATGGCGACGGGTCTGGCTTTGGAAGCGGCTCCAGCAAGGTGGACAGTGAAGGCTATTATGGGGCAACTGGCTATGCTAACGGTGGCGGCAATGGTGATGGTGGAGGTCATGGCGAAGGTGGTGGATACGGTAATGGTGGAGGGAATGGGTCAGGTTATGGCAACGGTGAATTCCCTTAAATTGCTTCATAGATCAGCCAACTAAACATGGAGCCCGTAGTAGTCTGGTGATTTGTCCTTTTCTAGTTGTCTGGTGATTTGTTTTCTTAGTATGGGACGTAATGTACGTCTCGTTTTCCACAAATCAGAATCATTTATCTTTGTGTACTGTGCAATAAGGAATAATGCTCCATCCTTGCTGAATGTGGTTACATTTAGAAGTTACGCGTGCAACTTATGCGAAGATAGAACTATGTGTTGTACTTCATCCCAAAAATATAAGATGTGTTTTGACCTGTTAATATGTACTCCCTCCGTTTTAAAATATAAGACCAATTTTTATACTATCATAGTGACAAAAATAATCTTACATTTTAGGACGGAGGGAGTATTTTATAGGATACATCATGGATGCATTAGATTCGTATTAAAG
>NC_057812.1:92698227-92701806 GCF_018294505.1 Triticum aestivum | reverse complement strand
CCAGACAACCCTTAGTTACCCCAAAGCCTGCATCCAAGTTTCAACATGGGCGCGGCAGGATTTTTTCAGGCGCCCGCGCCACAGCAGCGCGTCCTCCTTACAGGACCCAAGTAACCGCGCGAGAGAGGGACACAGCCCCTGGAACACCACCGCGTTCCGGTGCTTCCATAAGTGCCAGCAGCATAGCATGGAGAATTCAGGAGCAGAATCGACTACCGAGCTCGCCACCGAGGCCAGGTGATCCAAGCAGCTCACGCTCACCCCCTCGACGTTAACGCCGATCCGTCCCCAGAAGGATCTTGCAAACGGACAGGAGAAGATCATATGATCTGCACTTTCCAGCCCATCCTCACACACGGGGCATCCTGCTCCATCAGGCTCTAGAATGTGTTTTTTCAGCAAGACATCCCTTGTATGGATACGTTTCTGCACCATCAGCCAGCAAAAGAACTTGACGCGCGACGGCGCCCTCGTCTCCCACATGGAGGCGGCAAAAGGGGCCACCAAGCCACCAAACCTCATAAGTCGGTATGCCATTGCCGTTGACAGGACGTCGCGGGGTGTCGAGATGAGGAGGAGAGACCGATCATCCCCCTCTTCTTCTCTCACAGGCTGGGCCTCCATCAACGTCAGGACCACCCTGAGCTCGGTTTCGCCCGCACGCGTGAGGCGCGGCACGAGGTGTCTAGGCAGTCCCTCTTCTCGAGCCTCCCATACGGTCATCTCAGGAGAGACAGCATGTGAGAAGAGGGCGGGGAAAGCCACGGCAAGGGTTCCGCAGGGCAGCCAGTTGTCGAACCAGAAGGAGACCGATCGCCCGTCCCCCACGGTGACCGTGGAGAGATCACGGTACAGAGGCATCAGCTTCGTCAGGGCTCTTCGGTGTTCACCCAGAGCGAGGTCACCACGCGTCAGGAGCGAACTTCCGTGAGCCTCATCCCAAACCCAGGCAGCCCATCTCGACCGTGGCCAACAATGCAGTCTATGAATCATTTTCAGCAGGAGGCAGTCATTTTGCACGGCAAGGCTGCGGACCCCGAGGCCACCTTCAGATTTCGCGCGACACACGCGATCCCAGGCCACCAGACATTGTGCACCCGACGCCCTTTCGGCCACATTCCATAGGAAATCTCTTCTCATGGCATCTAGTGCACGGAGCAGCTTCGGGGGAAGGAGCAGCGTGGCCATGGCATATGTTGGCAGGGCATCGAGGACAGCGTTAATCAACACCAGGCGAGCAGCAGGAGAGAGGAGGCGCGCCGCCCAGCCCGCAAGGTATTTTTCCACTTTCGCAATCATTGGGAGGAAATCTTCGAATCTCAGTTTCTCCCATGACAGAGGCAGACCCAGGTATGTTTGGGGGAAGGACCCAACTACGCACCTGAGCGCACGGACCACCATCTCTAGCTCCGCAGCATCGACATGGATCGGGACCAGGGTGCTCTTGGTAAAGTTGATCTTCAGCCCAGTCGCATCAGCAAATATGTCAAGAATCCAACGGAGGCGGGCAGCCCCTTCCTCGCACGCCCGCATGATGATCAAGGTGTCATCGGCGTACTTCCGGGCAGCCCCTTCCGCGTACATCTGGCCCAGATTTGGCGGGTTTGCGTGGCTCCAGATCTGGGCGAGCGACCGCGTCCTACGGCCTCCCTCCCGCCATCCTGCGCTTCTGCGCCGGTAGTGCCTGCTGCCGGCTCCGGCTGGTCCAGCTCATGTGAGGGTGGAGGTGGAGGGGGTCCCAGGCTTCATGGCGGCGGCTCTTGCGGCCCCTCTTCTTGTGGCGCAGTGGGGGTGCTCCTCTCCCCTCGCAGGGCCTGCTGCGGCGGCCAGAGGTGACCCGGTCTTCGGATTTTGAGGCGAGGCGTTCGTGTTTGGCTCCGGGTGAAAACCTTGCAGAGACCTCGGTCGATGCCGGTGACGCGCGATGCTTTTTGGTGTCGTTCTCCTCCCTGTAGGCGCGTTCCTGAGGAGTCCAATTCACCCAAATCCCTCGAGTCCGGGGTCTCCGGACGAAAGTCCATGATCTGGTTTGCTGGATCGGGCGACGACGGCGTCGTGTACGTCGCTACCTCCTTGGAGGCGTCGTCTTGGAGACATTGACTGTGGGTGGTAACCGACGGCTTATGTGGTTGGTTGGCGGTGGTGGGTGGCTGATGGTGGTGGTGGTGCGGCCGGTTTGGGGTCGACGGTGGTTGGAGCCCCTCTTTGGCGGTGTTCTTCTTGTGTTCTTGCTCCTGCGCTTTTTAAAGGAATAATTTTGGAGATGGATGAAGAGATTATTTGAGAAGATTGTAACTTATATTCGGGCCTCGCTGCAGGGCAGCGTTTATTGTACTCAACTAGTTCAAATGCCCGTGCGTTGCAACGGGTGAAAAATTTAAACATGCTCTATGTGGCGTTATGCAATACTTCTTATATCCAATTTTGGCTAACGTTCGAAATAAAGTTATAATGAGCATAGCATTTTGGATCATAAAATTCGGTCGTGAAGAAGCCACCTAAACGGCGTTTGTCAAGACCTAATTCAGCTCTGTACTTTCATCTGATGAAAGATTAGTTGTGCATGGAATAGTCTTTCAATCGATTATATTTTTCTTGTTAAAAACACGTTTTTGTAATCTGTAATTTTTATTTTTAAATAACATATTCTTATACACGTTTTTGTTGGAAAATTATATTTCATTTGTATTTGTTTTTTGTATTATTTTTGAGCTTGGCCCAAGCAGAAGGACTTGACGGACACACACACATACAACACGTACTCTCATCTCCAAAAAAGAGCATACAACACGTACTCTCTCTCTATTTTTTCTCAAAAAAAAGTACTCTCCCTGATACTAAAAAAAGGCACACGAACTGGATCTCCCTTCCTGTTCCCCATTTTCTGTCAGGGCAACTCCATCGCGCGACCCTATCCTATCTGGCTCCGTCCGTTTGGGGTAAAAGGGACAAACAAGGCGGCCCAACGTGCGGAAGCAAACAGACTTTTGTTCGTTTTGTATCCGCTTTTGACCCATCTGTGACCCAAGTTTGCGCCGCTTTTGGGGTGAAACGGACACCACGCGGACGCGCGCATCGTCTGCACGTGTCCTCCCCTGGCCCGCCCGTCGGTGGCACAGGGCGGGCCTTTTTCTATCCGCCCCCTTCCTCCCTTCGGCCGTACCCCCTCCACTCTTCCCCTCGCTGCCGCCGCCGCCACTGTCATTGCAGCCGTGCAATTCGGACGCGAGCTCACCCAGCCCCTTCCCCTCGGCGCCGCCGAGCTACCCAATCACGGCCACCTGGTTTGCACACCCGCCAACCGGTTTTGGGGCGGATCCGGTCGATTTTGAGCTCGGCCGGCTGTGGGAGGCCGGGCCGCGCCATGGACTGGCCGGGCACCTCGCCGGAAGGCCCTGGCAGGGCCGCAAGGCCACATGCAGGCAGTGGCTCCTCCTCTAGCCGCTCGGATCTGCACCGTCGGTGGTCCGCCGGCAGATACACGAATGGCGTTCGGCCGGGCTCGGTGCTTGCCCAAAAGCTCGCCGGCGCACCGTTGCCACTCATTAAATGCGACCACTACCCAAGGATGGTCGTGCG
>NC_057812.1:92695300-92697857 GCF_018294505.1 Triticum aestivum | reverse complement strand
CGCGTGTCTACAATGCCGGAACATCCCGAATATGTGTTCATCAAGTGCTTAAATGATGGGGTATGTGTTTTTTTAGCTTCGGTTTGTGCTCTAGATTTGACTAGTTGTGGTAACTTCAAATTTTGTTGTGTAGAATGATGCAAGTTTTGGTATTGGAAAAAAGAGTACATCGATATATTGATAGAGCGAAATTTAGTACATGTTCGTGCATTTTTAGCTAGCATAGAGGCTGTAAATGAGACAAGTGCACTTGTTGCTAGATTAGAGGCTAGACACGAGACTAGGTGTGAGGAAGCAACATCAACTTCTTACTTGAAGAAAAAAGGAGGATGCCAGATCGAGCCTCCTCCACAGATCAACAACGAGTGCATCGAGAGGCCCTAACCCAACTCAAGGGAGCGGTTATGGAAGTTGGGTATTTTCTAAAATGTATTTTTGTGATTTTTGTTTTCTTTAGTCTAATCCGAACAAAACGGACATCCGTTTAGGGTCACGCGGTAGAGTTGTCTCACTTCTCCCTAGTGGACAACGCCGCCCCCGCCGCTTCCCATCTTCTCGTCGTTCTCGGAGGACGAGGGCACGAAGAATATCGCTTCCGGTGGCTGCACCATCGCGCCCTCCACCCACGCCGCCGTATCAACAGGACCTTGCGCTGCTCCCTCTTATATCAGCTCCACCCGCGCCACTGTCGACGGCGCGGCTCCTCTCCGACGCCTATAGCGCCTCCTTGCGCGGCTGCAGCGGCTCTCCTGGCCGCTAGAGGAGGTGTGGGAGGCCGCTGCTACCTCGGCGTGGTCCTGCTCGCCGACGAGGAGGCCCTGCGAGGAGACGGCTCCACTCCTCCGAACTCCTCCGACCTACTGCTGCTGACACCATTGAGGTCCACCCCCCACTCTCGCCCTCTCCTCCTCTCTTTCCATGTACCGTACTACAGCAGCGAACTTAGTACTAATCTGCACAAAAGATTATTGAAGTTAATCTGGGCAATAACAATGCCCTCGACCCTCGTCCATCAACATTTTAGATGCAAATTTTAGGACTAACTGAACCATAGATTTGCAGAGCAGAGGGCAAGGAACTGGTTAGAAGGTTCAGTTATGTAACTTTTGGGAAGTACAGTTAATTATTGCATGATTAAACTACACTTGAGCACCTGTCCCTAGCAGCACAAAACTAAATGTAATGATTGCATTACTTTGTATGCTTTTCTGAATAAAATGCAGAATATAGAGATGATCTGAAATAAGAGAGGACAAACCTTGTTACTTGTTCCCGGCTGGGTGTCTCCTGTTTCTTCATAGTCGTAGATGTAGCTTTTATTCTGGTTACTTGTTGCCAAGTCTAGAAATAACATGCCTTCGTCGTCTGGTCTCCTTGCCGCTGCGTTCAACCTGTGCACCATGACCCCTAGCAGCTGCAGTTGGTGTTGATCCAGCTGTGATTGGTGTTGGTGGTGATGTTTGTTTCGTTCCTTGGCATCCATTAACGGAGAGTGCAACTCAAATGGCTTGCCTGCATGAGAGTTTTGGAATGTGTAAGAATATGTTATTTAATAAAAATAAATAGCTTGCCTGCACGAAAGTTTTGGAATGTATAAGAATCTGTTATTTAATAAAAATGAGATACTAATTAGGATAGATAAATGCATCAGCAACAATGGTTAGTGTACTATTCAATAAAAAAGTATAAACTAATTAAAATCGATACAAACATCAGTACAGGTCTTGAGCTCTTGAAAATTATGTAAAGAACAGTGACAGAATTGATGAACCATGAATCTATTTGTCTAAGTCCACATGGTTAGCATGCTAATGGTGTGCTAATATACTTTGCTTTTTTTTTGGATTCTCAAGTGATCGTCTATCATTGCGCCGCAGACTGACAAAGGTGATGAAGAACTATGTAGTGTCTATGTGCCAACCAATCATCTATATATTGGTGGTATCTTTTTGGCGAACTCTGTGGAAATTATAAGGCCCAATCTGTCCATTCGAGAATTATATTGGTGATATCTTTTTGGGGAATTCTGTGGAAATTTAAGCTTTTTATCATTTCCACTGTTTTCTTCAAAAGAGAATTATTTGATGTCTTCTATAGCGACTCCTTTAAATGCTAAATCATATCAGCACTTGTGAATACTATATACTATTCTTGTTTTGACCTTTTTTTCATCGTCGGACCTTTTTTTTGTCTTCAAAAGATGACTTTTGTTTCTTTGTTTGTGCTATCTGTAAGCACCTCTGTGTCATATTCGGCACCATGGTTACTTATCCTAGTCCATCGTAGTTTATTTATCAGTTGTCCCTTCTGTATGATCTCGTTTCATAATTCTTGTTCCCAGAGCTATATTCCTGCTGTAGTAACTGTAATGTGAGGTCTGATGCTGTTGTGAGCTACATCCATCATTCTGTCTCCACTTAGACATAAACACAGTTAAAGTTGGATTATATTGCTTTTAACAACCATAACTTCTTGTGTTAATGTAATTCATTACAACTTCATTTTATGTCCAGCTACGAGACTGGTTGGACGCCTCACTCAATCATGCTACTCCATC
>NC_057812.1:92693525-92695290 GCF_018294505.1 Triticum aestivum | reverse complement strand
TTCATTCTCATACTTTCAAGTAAATTCTCTTGATATATTTCATAGTGGCTACAAAAGTACTGTTTGGGCTTGCACCCTTACTCATCTTTCTAATGTTGTCAGGAATTTTATCGTATCTGGGAGAATGAAACCTGAGGAGGCTGTTGTAGCAATATTGTCTTCTCTACCAGATGAAGTTGTGGATAGAGTTTGTACAGTATTGCCATATGAAGATTCAATTTCTGAGAGGAGGGAAAAACTGGAATTCCTTGAGATGCAGGAAGAACTTATCAAGGTGATATATATGTCTTACAAATATTAAAAATGGACTATTTTTACTTCATCTAAAATGCAACCATGATCTTGTCGTAGATATGAAACTCACATTGGTCATACTTCTGGTAAGCTAATAGTGAGTGGGGCATGTAGTCACTCTTCTGTTACTAATTTATTGTCTTGACTCAAAAGTCATTCATATTATGGACTTCTTTTGTCTGACACCCCACGCACTACCAGAATTAACGTAGTTGCCGACGGCCACATCTATGCCGACGGCCCCCGTAGGCATAGATTGATATATCCCGACGGCCTAGGGTAGGCCGTAGGCATAGAAATGCCGTCGGCATATGTTGATCTACGCCGACGGCGGCCGTCGGCATACTAGTGCCGTCGGGACCTCTGGAGGTACGCCTACGGGGGCCGTCGGCATAGATGATGCCGTCGGCTTAGATGAGGCCCGCCTACCCGGTCAGAGGCGACCGTTTGACGGTGTAGGAACTATGCCGACGGGGCTAACGGTGGCCGTCGGCATTGAAATCAAACAGGAAAAAGAAAAAAAAATGAGACAAAAACTATGCCTACGGCTTAGCCGTAGGCATAGGGCTACCACGTGGAGCCTATGCCTACGGCCAGGCCGTCGGCATAGCTGGCATAGATATATTGACATCCCCGATCCTGGACGCCTCCACGTCATCGATCTGCGTGCATCGCCACGTCATCGATCCACAACCGTGTGCACAGCTATGCCTACGGCCATACCGTAGGCATACATCAGATCGGTGTGCGCAGGTATGCCTACGGCATTACCGTAGGCATACCTGTATTTTCTTTAGTTTACCGTGGCAGAGATATGCCGACGGCATAGCCGTCGGCGTAGGCCTGGCGCATGCCCTCTGCCACGTCATCAATCTGCGTGCATCGCCACGTCATCGATCCATGACCGTGTGCACAACTATGCCTACGGCCTTGCTGTAGGCATACCTCAGATCTGTGTGTGCAGCTATGCCTGCAGCCTTACCGTAGGCATACCTGTATTTTTTAGTATTTTTTTACAATACAAATGTGCCTTGTCTAAACAGAAATCATACCCCAATGGTATATCGATTGCCCCCCTCATGGACGTCGCTGCCGCCGTGTCACGGAGGGGGGAACTGGTCGACATCGGAGCGAATCTGGTTAGAGGGTGGCCTTCGGGGCGTAGCTATGCCACCGAAACATCGCATGGCTCCTAATGCATGTGTGAAAGTTTTGTGGCATGCGTAGACACCCGTCTTGGGGCTCCGTGGTGTGGCCTCCCTTCCGCGGACGGCAACGTCGTCGTCACTTGGAGTGGGAATCGTGCGGGTCCGGTAGAACCGGAGGGAATCTAATGGTGGGTTATGTCCAGACCGTGTTCGGGGATGTTGCTATGGGCAGACTTGTCGCAACCAGGTGGAAAAGACCACTGGTCAAAGCCCGTCTGGCAAAAGTCAAAGGGCTGGATCTCCTGTTCAACTGGGATTCGGGG